>NC_045715.1:40762585-40844818 GCF_009834535.1 Camelus ferus
GCTATATGGGTTGGTATTAGCTCCAGCTCGGTTTTACCGTGAAAAATGCAGCAACTTCAAACCGGCACTAGGAAACAGACTGAGAAACCAGAGTAATTCTTTGTCCTGCAACCCCTTCCCTTTGTGCTAGATGAACGAAGATCTCTCCATATACTCAATTCTCAGAGATAAGTGTGTGTGAATGCCGTCCTTCACCTAGCTTGTTTTGAACACAAAGATTCTTTTTAGTTGCAAACTACAATCCATACATATATATGCGCAGGTAGTAGCTCCAACACGGTTTTATAGTGAAAACTACAGGAACTTCAAACCGGCACTTGGAATCAGACTGAGAAACCAGAGTAAATGTTTCTCCTGCAAACCGTTCCCTTTGTGCTAGATGAACGAACGTCTCTCCACGTACTCAGTTCTCAGAAATATGTCTGTTTTAAAGCTGTCATTCACATAGCTTGTTGGGAATAGAAAGTTTTTTTCAGTTGAAAACTACACACCATACTAATAGTGAGCGGAGGAGAACTTAGCTCCAACTCCAGTTTATATAAGTGAAAAACTGAAGGAACTTCATACCGGCACTAGGAAACAGAACGAGAACTTGAGTATAAGTTTTGTCCTGCAAGCAAACAGTTCCCTGTTTGTGCTAGAATGAACTAACCTCTCTCCATATACTCTTCTCTACTATTCTCAGAGATAATGGTTTGTTGTAGAGCCGTCCGTCACTAGCGTGTTGGGAACACATAGTTCTTTTTCCGTTGCAAACTACAATCCATAAATATATATGGGGGAGGTACTAGCTCCAAATCGGTTTTACAATGAAAATCTGCAGGAACTTCAATCCAGCATTTGTAATCAGACTGAGAAACCAGCGTAATATTTCTCCTGCAAACCATTCCTTTTGGTGCTAGATGAACGAAGTCTCTCCACATACTCATTTCCCAGAGAATATGTTGTGTGTGAAAGCCGTCCTCCACCTTGCTTGTTGCGAACACAAAGTTTTCTTTTAAGTTGCAACTACTCTCCTTACATATATGGGGTGGTACAAGCTCAAAATCTGTTTTACAGAGAAAACAGCAGGAACTTCTAACCGCAACTTGGAAACAGACTGAGAATACAGAGTAAATGTATTTACTGCAAACTTTTCCAATTGTACTAGATGAACGAACGTCTCTCCACACACTCAGTTCTCAGAGATAAGTGTGTGTGAAAGCAATACTTCACCTAGCTTGTTCGGAACACAATGTTCCTTTTCATTTGCAAACTACACTCCTTACATATATATGGGTAGGTAATACCTCCAAGAAGGCTTTATAGTGAAAACTGCAGGAATTTCAAACCGGCACTAAGAAACACACGGAAAAACCAGAGTAAATTTTTGCCCTGCAAACCGTTCCCTTTGTGCTAGATGAACGAATGTCTCTCCACATGCTCAGTTCTCAGAAATAAGTGTGTGTGAAAGCCGTCCTTCAACTAGCTTGTTGGGAACACAAAGTTTCTTTTAAGTTGCAAACTACACTCCATAATTATACATTGGGAGGTACTAGCTCCAACTCGATTTTACCTTGAAACTGCAGGAACTTCAAAACGGCACTAGGAAACAGACTGAGAAACAATAGTATAAATTTCTCCTGCAACCCGTTCCTTTGTTCTAGATGAACGAACGTCTCTCCACATAATTAGTTCTCAGAAATACATCTGTGTTAAAGCCGTCATTCATCTAGCTTGTTGGAACACTTAGTTTCTTTTCAGTTACAAACGACACTCCATAATTTTAAATTGGGAAGTGGTAGCTCCAAATCGGATTTACGGAGAAAACTGCAGGAACTTCAAACGGCACTTGGAAACAGACTGAGAAACAAGAGTAAAAGTTTCTTCTGCTAACACTTCCCTTGTGCTAGATAAATGAACATCTCTCCATATACCCAGTTTTCAGAGAAATGTGTGTGTGAAAGCCTTATTTCACCTAGCTTGTTGGGAACACAAAGGTTCATTTCAGTTGCAATATACACTCCATACTTATATCTGGGGAAATAATAGCTCACCATCAAGTTTACAGTGAAAACTGCTGGTAACATCTAACGCGCACTAGGAAACAGACTGAGAAACCAAGGTAAAAGTGTTCGCCTGCATACATTTACCTTATGTGCTATGATGAACGACGATCTCCTCCACGTACTCAGTTCCTCATATATATAGTCCTGTTTATAAGCTGTCATTCACATAGCCTTGTTGGGAACATAAAGTTTCTTTCAGTTGCAAACTAACACAATACTAATAATGGGGAGGAACTAGCTCCAAACTCAGTTTTAATAGTGAAAACTGCAGAACTTCCATACAGGCACTAGGAAACAGACTGAGAAACCAGAGTAAAAATTTTTTCCTGCAAACCGTTCCATTTGTGCTAGATGAACGAATGTCTCTCCACATACTAATTTCTCAGAGATTTGTGTGTGTGAAAGCCGTCCTTCACCTAGTTTGTTGGGAACATAAAGTTTCTTTTCAGTTGCAAACTACACTCCATACATATATATGCGGTGTTACAAGCTCCAACTCTGTTTTACAGTGACCTTTGCAGGAACTACAAACCGGGCACAAGGAAATATACTGAGAAACAGAGTAATAGTTTGTCCTTCAAACCCTTCCCTTTATGCTGATGAACGAAGATCTCTCCATATACTCAATTCTCAGAGATAAGTGTGTGTGAAAGCCTTCCTTCACCTAGCTTGTTTGGAACACAAGTTACTTTTCAGTTTGCTAAATACATTCCATATATATATATATGCGCAGGTAGTAGCTCCAACTCTGTTTTACAGTGAAAACTACAGGAACTTCAAACCGGCACTAGGAAACACACTGAGAAACCAGAGTAAAGTTTCTCCTGCAAACCGTTCCCTTTGTGCTAGATGAACGAACGTCTCTCCACATACACATTTCTCAGAGATAAGTGTGTGTGAAAACCGTACTTCACCTAGGTTGTTGGGGACACAAAGATTCTTTTCAGTTGCAAACTACACTCCATACATATATATGGGGAAGTACAAGCTCCAACTCCATTTTACAGTGAAAACTGCAGGAACTTCAAACCGCATTTGTAATCTGACTGAGAAACCTGAGTAAAAGTTTCTCCTGCATACCGTTCCCTTTGTGCTAGATGAACGAACATCTTTCACATATTAAGTTGTCAGAGAAAATTGTGTGAAAACCATACTTCACCTAGATTTTGGGAACATAAAATTTCTTTTCAGTTGCAAAATACACTCCATACATCTATATGGGTTGGTATCAGCTCCAACTCGGTTTTCAGTGAAAAATGCAGCAAAATCTAACTGCCACTAGGAAAACAAACTGAGAATCCAGAGTAAATTTTGTCCTGCAACCCGTTCCCATTTTGCTAGATAAACGAACGTCTCTCCACATACTCAGTTCGCAGAGATAAGTGTGTGTGAAAGCCGTCCTTCACCTTGCTTGTTGGGAACACAAAGTTTCTTTTAAGTTGCAAACTACTCTCCATACATATATATGGGGTGGTACAAGCTCCAACTCGGTTTTACAGTGAAAACTGCAGGAACTTCATACCGGCACTAGGAAACAGACTGAGAACCAGAGTAAAAATTTCTCCTGCAACAATTTCCATTTGTGCTAGATGAAGGAACTTCTCTCCATATACTCAATTCTCAGAGATATATGTTTGTGTAAGCCGTCGTTCAACTAGCGTGTTGGGAACACAAAGTTTCTTTTCAGTTGCAAACTACACTCCATACATATATATGTTGAGGTAGTAGGTCCAAATCAGTTTTACAGTGAAAACTGCAGTAACTTCAAACAGGCCCTAGGAAACAGACTGAGAAACCAGAGTAAAAGTTTCTCCGGCAAACCGTTCCCTTTGTGCTAGATGAACAAATGTCTCTCCAAATACTCAGTTCTCAGAGATAAGTGTGTGTGAAAGCCGTCCTTCTCGTAGTTTGTTGGGAACACAATGTTTCTTTTCAGTTGCAGACTACACTCCATACCTCTGTATGGGTTGGTATTAGCTCCACCTCGGTTTTACAGTGAAAAATTCAGCAACATCAAACCGCACTAGGAAACAGACTGAGAAACCTGAGTTAAGTTTCTCCTGCAACCTTTTCCAATGTGCTAGATGAACGAACGTCTCTGCAAATACTCAGTTCTCAGAGATAAGTTTTGTTAAAACCGTCCTTCACCAAGCTTGTTGGGAACACAAAGTTCCTTTTCATTTGCAAACTACACTCCTTACATATATATGGGTATGTACTACCTCCAACACAGATTTAAAGTGAAAACTGCAGGAAATTCAAACCGGCACTAGGAAAAAGACTGAGAAACCAGAGTAAACTTTTGTCCTGCAACCCGTTCCCATTGGGCTAGATGAACGAACGTCTGTCCACATACTCAGTTCTCAGAGATAAGTGTGTGTAAAAGCCGTCCTTCACCTAGCTTGTTGGGAACACAAAGTTTCTTTTCAGTTGCAAACTACACTCCATACATATATATGGGGAGGTAGTAGGTCCAAATCAGTTTTACAGTGAAAACTGCAGGAACTTCAAACCGGCACTAAGAATCAGACTGAGAAACCAGTGTAAAAGTTTCTCCTGAAACCTTTCCATTTGTACTAAATTAACGAAAGTTTCTCCACATACTTCGATCTCAGAAATACATCTGTGTTAAAGCCGTCATTCATCTAGCTTGTTGGGAACAGTAAGTTTCTTTTCAGTTACTAACGACAGTCCATAATTATATATTGGGAGGTAGTAGCTCCAAATCGGTTTTACGGAGAAAACTTCAGGAACTTCAAAAAGGCACTTGGAAACAGACTGAGAAACAAGAGTAAAAGTTTCTTCTGCTAACACTTCCCTTTGTGCTAGATAAATGAACATCTCTCCATATACCCAGTTTTCAGAGAAATGTGTGTGTGAAAGCCTTATTTCACCTAGCTTGTTGGGAACACAAAGGTTCTTTTCAGTTGCAATATACACTCCATACTTATATCTGGGGGAAATAATAGCTCCAACTCAGTTTTACAGTGAAAACTGCTGGTACATCTAACCGGCACTAGGAAACAGACTGAGAAACCAGAGTAAAAGTTTCTCCTGCATACATTTCCCATTGTGCTAGATGAACGAACGTCTCTCCACGTACTCAGTTCTCATATATATGTCTGTTTTAAAGCTGTCATTCACATAGCTTGTTGGGAACATAAAGTTTCTTTTCAGTTGCAAACTACACACAATTCTAATATATGGGGAGGAACTAGCTCCAACTCAGTTTTATAGTGAAAACTGCAGGAACTTCCTACCGGCACTAGGAAACAGACTGAGAAACCAGAGTAAAAGTTTCTCCTGCAAACCGTTCCATTTGTGCTAGATGAACGAATGTCTCTCCACATATAAATTTCTCAGAGATTGTGTGTGTGAAAGCCGTCCTTCACCTAGTTTGTTGGGAACATAAAGTTTCTTTTCAGTTGCAAACTACACTCCATACATATATATGGGGTGGTACTAGCTCCAACTCTGTTTTACAGTGACATTTGCAGGAACTACAACCCGGCACTAGGAAATATACTGAGAAATAGAGTAATAGTTTGCCCTTCAACCCCTTCCCTTTATGCTTGATGAACGAAGATCTCTCCATATACTCAATTCTCAGAGATAAGTGTGTGTGAAAGCCTTCCTTCACCTAGCTTGTTTGGAACACAAAGTTTCTTTTCAGTTGCTAAATACATTCCATATATATATATGCGCAGGTAGTAGCTCCAACTCGGTTTTACAGTGAAAACTACAGGAACTTCAAACCGGCACTAGGAAACACACTGAGAATCCAGAGTAAATGTTTCTCCTGCAAACCGTTCCCTTTCTGCTAGATGAGCGAACGTCTCTCCACATACACAGTTCTCAGAGATAAGTGTGTGTGAAAACCGTACTTCACCTAGGTTGTTGGGGACACAAAGATTCTTTTCAGTTGCAAACTACACTCCATACATCTATATGGGTTGGTATTAGCACCAACTCGGTTTTCAGTGAAAAATGCAGCAAAATCTAACCGCCACTAGGAAACAAACTGAGAATCCACAGTAAATTTTTGTCCTGCAACCCGTTCTCATTGGGCTAGATGAACGATCGTCTCTCCACATACTCAGTTCGCAGAGATAAGTGTGTGTGATAGCCGTCCTTCACCTTGCTTGTTGGGAACACATAGTTACTTTTCAGTTGCCAACTACACTCCATGCATATATATGGGGAAGTACTAGGTCCAACTCGGTTTTACAGTGAAAACTGCAGGAACTACAAAATGGCACTAGTAAACAGACTGAGAAACCAGAGTAATAATTTGTCCTGCAACCACTTCCCTTTGTGCTAGATGAACGAAGATCTCTCCATATACTCAATTGTCAGAGATAAGTGTGTGTGAAAGCCGTCCTTCACCTAGCTTGTTAGTAACACATAGTTTCTTTTCACTTGCAAACTACCCTCCATACCCCTTTATGGGTTGGTATTAGCTCCAACTCGGTTTTACAGTTAAAAATGCAGCAACTTCAAACCGCCACTAGGAAACACACTGAGAAACCAGAGTAAAAGTTTCTCCTGCAACCCGTTCCAATGTGCTAGATGAACGAACGTCTCTGCACATACTCAGTTCTCAGAGATAAGTGTGTTTGAAAACTGTCCTTCACCAAGCTTATAGGGAACACAAAGTTCCTTTTCATTTGCAAACTACACTCCTTACATATATATGGTAAGGAACTACCTCCAACACAGTTTTAAACTGAAAACTGATGGAAATTCAAACCGGCACTAGAAATAGACTGAGAAACCAGAGTAAACTTTTATCCTGCAACCCTTTCCTTTTGTGCTAGATGATCGAACGTCTATCCACATACTCTGTTCTCAGAGAAAAGTGTGTGTGAAAGCCGTCCTTCAACTAGCTTATTGGGAACACACATTTTCTTTTCAGTTGGTATATACGCTCCATACATATATATGCCGAGGTACTGGCTCCAACTGGGTTTTACAGTGAAAACTGCAGGAACTTCAAGCCGGCACTAAGAAACAGACTGAGAAACCAGACTAAAAGTTTCCCCTTCAACCCGTTCCATTTGTGCTAGATGAACGAACGTCTCTCCAAATGCACATTTCTGAGAGAAAAGTGTGTGTGAAATCCGTCCTTAACATAGCTTGTTGGGAACACAAAGTTTCTTTTCAGTTGCAATCTACCCTCCATACATATATATAGGGTTGTACTAGCTCCAAATCGGTTTTACAAGGAAAACTGCATGAACTTTAAAACCGGCACTAGGAAACAGACTGAGAAACCAGGTTTAAATTGTCTCCTGCAAAACGTTCGCATTGTGCTAGATGAACGAACGTCTCTACCATGCTCAGTTCTGAGAGACAAGTATGTGTGAAAGCCGACTTTCACGTAGCTTGATGGGAACATAAAGTTTCTTTTCAGTTGCAAACTGCACTCCATACATATATATGGGGAGGTACTAGCTCCAAATCGGTTTCACAGTGAAAACTAAAGGAACTTCACAACGGCAGTAGGAAACAGACTGAGAACCTAGTGTAAAAGTTTCTCCTGCAACCCGTTCCCTTTGTGCTAGTTCAACGAAGGTCTCTCCACATGCACATTTCTGAGAGAAATTTTTGTGTGAAAGCCGTCCTTCACATAGCTTGTTGGGAACACGTAGTTTCTTTTCAGTTGCAAACTACACTTCATGCATATATATAGGGAGGTACAAGCTCCAAATCCGTTCTACAAGGAAAACAGCACGAACTTTAAAACCGGCACTAGTAAACAGACTGAGAAACCAGAGTAAAATTGTCTCCTGGAAACCGTTCCCATTGTGCTAGATGAAAGAATGTCTCTACCATGCTCAGTTCTGAGAGACAAGTGTGTGTGAAAGCCGACCATCACCTAGCTTGATGGGAACACAAAATTTCTTTTCAGTTGCAAACTACAAACCATATATATATATGGGGATGTTCCAGCTGCAACTCGGTCTTACAGTGAAAACTGAAGGAACTTCAAACCGGCAGTTTGTAACAAACTGAGAACCCAGTGTAAAAGTTTCCCTGCAAACAGTTCACTTTGTGCTAGATGAACGAACGTCTCTCCACATGCTCAGTTCTGAGAGATAAATGTGTGTGAAAGCCGTCCTTGACCTAACTTGTTGGGAACACAAATTTTCTTTTCAGTTGCAAACTCCACTCCGTACATATATATGGGGAGGTACCAGCTCCAAATCTGTTTTACAGTAAAAGTGCAGGAATCTCATACCGGCCCTAGGAAACTGACTGAGAACCAGAGTAAAAGTTTCTCCTGCATCCCGTTCCTTTTGTGCTAGATGAACGAAAGTCTCTCCACATGCTCAGTACTGAGATATAATTGTGTGTGAAAGCCGTACTTCACCTAGCTTTTTGGGAACATAAAGTTCCTTTAAGTGGCAAACTACACTCCATACATATATATGGGGAAATACTAGATCCAACTCGATTTTACAGTGAAAACTGAAGGAACTTCAAGCCGGCATTAGGAAACTTACTGAGAACCTGGTGTAAAAGTTTATCCTGCAACCCGTTCCGTTTGTGCTGGATGAACGAACGTCTCTCCACATCATCAGTTCTGAGAGACACGTGTGTGTGAAAGCCGTCCTTCACCTACTTGTTGGGAACACAAAGTTTCTTTCCAGTTGCAAACAACGCTCCATACATATATATGCGGAGGTACTGGCTCCAACTCTGATTTAGAGTGAAAACTGCAGGAATTTCAAACCGACACTTGGAAACCGAATGAGAAATCAGAGTAAAAGTTTCTCCTGCATCCCGTTCCTTTTGTGCTAGATGAACGAAAGTCTCTCCACAAGCTCAATTCTGAGACATAATTGTGTGTGAAAGCCGTACTTCACCTAGCTTGTTGGGAACACAAGGTTTCTTATCAGTTGCAAACTCCACTCCATATATATATATGGGTAAGTTGTACATCCAAAACGGTTTTACAGTGAAAAATGTAGGAATATCAAGCCGGCAGTTGGAAACATACTTAGACCCCAGTGTAAAATATTCTCCTGCAAACCGTTCACTTTGTGCTAGATGAACGAATGTCTCCCCCATGCTCAGTTCTGAGAGGTAAGTGTGTGTAAAGCCGTCCTTCACCTAACTTGTTGGGAACAAAAAATTTCTTTTCAGTTGCAAACTGCACTCCGTACATATATATGGGGAGGTACAAGCTCCAACTCGGTTTTACAGTAAAAGTGCAGGAACTTCATACCGGCCCTAGGAAACAGACTGAGAACCCAGAGTAAAAGTTTCTCCTGCATACCGTTCCATTTGTGCTAGATGAACGATCGTCTCTCCATGTACTCAGTTCTCAGATATATGTCAGTTTTAAAGCTGTCATTCACACAGCGTGTTGGATAAAGAAAGTTTCTTCTCAGTTGCAAATTACACCACATACTAATATATGTGTAGGAACTAGCTCCAACTCAGTTTTATAGTGAAAACGGCAGGAAATTCATACCGGCACTAGGAAACAGACTGAGAAACCAGAATAAAAGTTTCTCCTGCCACCATTTCCATTTGTGCTAGATGAAAGAACTTCTCTCCATATACTCAATTCTCAGAGATATATGTTTGTGTAAGCTGTCCTTCAACTAGCGTGTTGGGAACACATAGTTTCTTTTTAGTTGCAAACTACAATCCATACCTCTATACGGGTTGGTATTAGCTCCAACTCTGTTTTACAGTGAAAACTGCAGGAACTTCAAACAGGCACTAGGAAACCGACTGAGAAACCAGAGTAAACGTTTGTCCTGCAACCCTTTCCCTTTATGCTAGATGAAAGAACGTCTGTCCACAGACTCAGTTCTCAGAATTACGTCTGTGTTAAAGCCATCATTCAGTTAGGTTGTAGGGAAAACTAATTTTCATTTCGGTTACAAACTACACTCCATAATTATACTTTGGGAGGTACTAGGTCCAACTCGGTTTTACAGTGAAAACTGCAGGAACTTTAAAACGGCACTAGGAAACATACTGAGAAACCAGAGTAATAGTTTGTCCTGCAAAACCTTCACTTTGCGCTAGATGAACGAACGTCTCTCCACGTAATCAATTCTCAGATATATGTCTGTTTTAAAGCTGTCATTCACATAGCTTGTTGGGAACAGAAAGTTTCTTTTCAGTTGCAAACTACACACAATACTAATATATGGGGAGGAACTAGCCCCAACTCAGTTTTAAAGTGAAACTGCAGGAAATTCATACCGGAACTAGGAAACAGACTGAGAAACCAGAGTAAAAGTTTCTCCTGCAAACAGTTCCATTTGTGCTAGATGAACGAATGTCTCTCCAAATACTAATTTCTCAGAGATTTGTGTGTGAGAAAGCCGTCCTTCACCTAGTTTGTTGGGAACATAAAGTTTCTTTTCAGTTGCAAACTACACTCCATACATATATATGGGGTTTTACAAGCTCCAACTCTGTTTTACAGTGACATTTGCAGGAACTACAAACCGGCACTAGGAAATATACTGAGAAACAGAGTAATAGTTTGTCCTTCAACCCCTTCCCTTTATGCTTGATGAACGAAGATCTCTCCATATACTCAATTCTCAGAGATAAGTGTGTGTGAAAGCCTTCCTTCACCTAGCTTGTTTGGAACACAAAGTTTCTTTTCAGTTGCTAAATACATTCCATATATATATATGCGCAGGTAGTAGCTCCAACTCGGTTTTACAGTGAAAACTACAGGAACTTCAAACCGGCACTAGGAAACACACTGAGAATCCAGAGTAAATGTTTCTCCTGCAAACCGTTCCCTTTGTGCTAGATGAACGAAAGTCTCTCCACATACACAGTTCTCAGAGATAAGTGTGTGTGAAAACCGTACTTCACCTAGGTTGTTGGGGACACAAAGATTCTTTTCAGTTGAAAACTACACTCCATACATATAAATGGGGAGGTACTAGCTCCAACTGGGTTTTACAGTGAAACCTGCGGGAACTTCAAACCGGCACTATGAAAGAGACTTAGAAACCAGAGTAAAAGTTTCTCCGGCAACCCGTTCCCTTTGTGCTAGATGAACGAACGTCTCTCCACATGCTCAGTTCTGAGAGATAAGTGTGTGTGAAAGCTGTCCTTCAAATAGCTTGTTGGGAACACAAATTTTCTTTTCAGTTGCTAACTACGCTCCATACATATATATGCGGAGGTACAGGCTCCAACTGGGTTTTACAGTGAAGACTGCAGGAACTTCAAGCCGGCACTAAGAAACAGACTGAGAAACCAGAGTAAAAGTTTCCCCTTCAATCCGTTCCATTTGTGCTAGATGAACGAAGGTCTCTGCACATGCACATTTCTGAGAGAAAAATGTGTGTGAAATCCGTCCTTCACCTAGCTTTTTGGGAACACATAGTTTCTTTTCAGTTGCAAGCTACAGTTCATACATATATATAGGGAGGTACTAGCTCCAAATCGCTTTTACAAGGAAAACTGCACGAACTTTAAAACCGGCTCTAAGAAACAGACTGAGAAACCAGGGTTAAATTGTCTCCTGCAACCCGTTCCCATTTTGCTAGATGAACGAACGTCTCTCCCATGCTCAGTTCTGAGTGACAAGTGTGTGAAAGCCGACCTTCACGTAGCTTGATCGGAACACAGAGTTTCTTTTCAGTTGCAAACTCCACTCCGTACATATATATGGGTAGGTAGTACATCCAAAACGGTTTTACAGTGAAAACTGCAGGAAATTCAAGCCGGCAATAGGAAACAGACTTAGAACCCAGTGTAAAACTTTCTCCTGCAACCCGTTCCGTTTGTGCTGGATGAACGAACGTCTCTCCACATCATCAGTTCTGAGAGACAAGTGTGTGTGAAAGCCGTCCTTCATCTAGCTTGTTGGGAACACAAAGTTTCTTTTCAGTTGCAAACTACGCTCCATAAATATATATGGGGAAGTTCAAGCTCCAACTCGGTTTTACAGTGACAACTGCATTAACTTCAAACCGGCACTAGGGTAAATACTGAGAAACCTGAGTAAAAGTTTCTCCTGCATACCGTTCCCTTTGTGCTAGATGAACGAACATCTTTCCACATATTAAGTTGTAAGAGAAAATTGTGTGAAAACCATACTTCACCTAGATTTTTGGGAAGATAAAATTTCTTTTCAGTTCCAAACTACAATCCATACATCTATATGGGTTGGTATTAGCACCAACTCGGTTTTCAGTGAAAAATGCAGCAAAATCTAACCGCCACTAGGAAACAAACTGAGAATCCAGAGTAAACTTTTGTCCTGCAACCCGTTCCCATTGTGCTAGATGAACGAACGTCTCTCCACATACTCAGTTCGCAGAGATAAGTGTGTGTAAAAGCCGTCATTCACCTTGCTTGATGGGAACACATAGTTTCTTTTCAGTTGCCAACTACACTCCATGCATATATATGGGGAAGTACTAGGTCCAACTCGGTTTTACAGTGAAAACTGCAGGAACTACAAAACAGCACTAGTAAACAGACTGAGAAACCAGAGTAATAATTTGTCCTGCAACCACTTCCCTTTGTGCTAGATGAACGAAGATCTCTCCATATACTCAATTGTCAGAGATAAGAGTGTGTGAAAGCCGTCCTTCACCTAGTTTGTTAGTAACACATAGTTTCTTTTCACTTGCAAACTACCCTCCATACCCCTTTATGGTTTGGTATTAGTTCCAACTCGGTTTTACAGTGAAAAATGCAGCAACTTCAAACCGCCACTAGGAAACAGACTGAGAAACCAGAGTAAAAGTTTCTCCTGCAACCCGTTCCAATGTGCTAGATGAACGAACGTCTCTGCACATACTCAGTACTCAGAGATAAGTGTGTTTGAAAGCCGTCCTTCACCAAGCTTGTTGGGAACACAAAGTTCCTTTTCATTTGCAAACTACACTCCTTACATATATATGGGTAGGAACTAACTCCAACACAGTTTTAAAGTGAAAACTGCTGGAAATTCAAACCGGCACTGGGAAAAAGACTGAGAAACCAGAGTAAACTTTTGTCCTGCAACCCTTTCCTTTTGTGCTAGATGATCGAACGTCTATCCACATACTCTGTTCTCAGAGATAAGTGTGTGTAAAGCCGTCCTTCAACTAGGTTGTTGGGAACACAAAGTTTCTTTTCAGTTACAAACTACACTCCATAATTATACATTGGGAGGTACTAGCTCCAACTCGGTTTTACAGTGAAACTGCAGGAACTTCAGAACGGCACTAGGAAACAGACTGAGAAACCACAGTAATAGTTTGTCCTGCAAACCCTTCCCTTTGTGCTAGATGAACGAAGATCTCTCCATATACTCAATTCTCAGATATAAGTGTGTGTGAATGCCGTCCTTTAGCTAGCTTGTTTGGAACACAAAGTTTGTTTTTAGTTGCAAACTACAATCCATACATATATATGCGCAGGTAGTAGCTCCAACTCGGTTTTAAAGTGAAAACTACAGGAACTTCATACCGGCACTAGGAAACAGACTGAGAAACTAGAGTAAATGTTTCTCCAGCAAACCGTTCCCTTTGTGCTAGATGAACGAACGTCTCTCTACGTACTCAGTTCTCAGAAATATGTCTTTTTTAAAGCTGTCATTCACATAGCTTGTTGGGAATAGAAAATTTCTTTTCAGTTGCAAACTCCACTCCATATATATTTATGCGGAGGTACTAGCTCCAACTGGGTTTTACAGTGAAAACTGCAGGAACTTCAAACCGGCAGTTTGAAACAGACTGACAACCCAGTGTAAAATTTCCCCTGCAACCCGTTCCGTTTGTGCTGGATGAACGAACGACTCTCCACATCATCAGTTCTGAGAGACAATTGTGTGTGAAAGCCGTCTTTCACCTAGCTTGTTGGGAACACAAAGCTTCTTTTCAGATGGAAACTACGCTCCTTAAATATATATGGGGAGGTTCAAGCTCCAACTCGGTTTTACAGTGAAAACTGCATTAACTTCAAACCGGCACTAGGAAACAGACTGAGAATCCAGAGTAAAACTTTCTCCTGCAAACAGTTCCCTTTGTGCTAGATGAAAGAACGTCTCTCCACATGCTCAGTTCTGAGAGATAAGTGGTGTGGAAGCCGTCCTTCACCTAGCTTGTTAGGAACAGAAAGTTTCTTTTCAGTTGCAATCTACCCTCCATACATATATATAGGGTGGTACTAGCTCCAAATCGGTTTTACAAGGAAAACTGCACGAACTTTAAAACCGGCACTAGGAAACAGACTGAGAATCCAGGTTTAAATTGTGTCCTGCAACCCGTTTGCATTGTGCTAGATGAACGAACGTCTCTACCATGCTCAGTTCTGAGAGACAAGTATGTGTGAAAGCCGAATTTCACAGAGCTTGATGGGAACATAAAGTTTCTTTTCAGTTGCAAACTGCACTCCATACATATATATGGGGAGGTACTAGCTCCAAATCGGTTTTACAGTGAAAACTAAAGGAACTTCACAACGGCAGTAGGAAACAGACTGAGAACCTAGTGTAAAAGTTTCTCCTGCAACCCGTTCCCTTTGTGCTAGTTGAACGAAGGTCTCTCCACATGCACATTTCTCAGAGAAATTTTTGTGTGAAAGCCGTCCTTCACATAGCTTGTTGGGAACACGTAGATTCTTTTCAGTTGCAAACTACACTTCATACATATATATGGGAGGTACAAGCTCCAAATCCGTTCTACAAGGAAAACAGCACGAACTTTAAAACCGGCACTAGTAAACAGACTGAGAAACCAGAGTAAAATTGTCTCCTGGAACCCGTTCCCATTGTGCTAGATGAAAGAACGTCTCTCCACATGCTCAGTACTGAGACATAATTGTGTGTCAAAGCCGTCCTTCAACTAGCTTTTTGGGAACATAAAGTTTCCTTTAAGTTGCAAACTACAATCCATATATATATATGGGGAAGTACTAGCTCCAACTCGGTTTTACAGTGAAAACTGAAGGAACTTCAAACCGGCAGTAGGAAACATACTGAGAACCTGGTGTAAAAGATTCTCCTGCAAACCGTTCCTTTTGTGCTGGATGAACGAACGTCTCTCCACATCATCAGTTCTGAGAGACAAGTGTGTGTGAAAGCCGTCCTTCACCTAGCTTGTTGGGAACACAAAGTTTCTTTCCAGTTGCAAACAACGCTCCATACATATATATGCGGAGGTACTGGCTCCAACTCTGATTTACAGTGAAAACTGCAGGAACTTCAAACCGACACTTGGAAACCGAATGAGAAATCAGAGTAAAAGTTTCTCCTGCAACCCGTTGCGTTTGTGCTGGATGAACGAACGTCTCTCCACATCATCAGTTCTGAGAGACAAGTGTGTGTGAAAGCCGTCCTTCACCTAGCTTGTTGGGAACACAAATATTATTTTCAGTTGCAAATTACAATCCATAAATATATATGGGGAGGTACTAGCTCCAAATCGGTTTTACAGTGAAAACTTATGGAAGTTTAAACCGGCACTAGGGAACAAACAGAGAAACCAGAGTAAAAGTTTCTCCTGCAACCCCTTCCCTTTGTGCTAGATGAACGAAGATCTCTCCACATACTCAGTTCTCTAGACATAAGTGTGTGTGAAAGCCGTCCTTCACCTAGCTTGTTTGAAACACAAAGTTTCTTTTCAGTTGCAAACTACAATCCATAAATATATATGCGCAGGTAGTAGCTCCAACTCTGTTTTACACTGAAAACTACAGGAACTTCATTCCGGCACCTGGAAACAGACTGAGAAACCAGTGTAAAAGTTTCTGCTACAACCCGATATTTTGTGCTAGATGAATGAACTTCTCTCCACATACTCAGCTCCAGAAATAAGTGTGTGTGAAACCCGCCCTTCACCTAGGTTGTTGGGATCAAAAAGTTTCTTTTCAGTTGCAAACTACACTCCAAACATATATATGGGGAATTACAATCTCCAACTCGGTTTTACAGTGAAAACTGCTAGAACTTCAAACCGGCACTAGTAAAACACACTGAGAAGTGAAAGAGAAAGTTTCTCCTGCAAACCGTTCCCTTTGTGCTAGATGAACCAACGTCTCTACACATACTCAGATCTCAGAGATAAGTGTGTGTGAAAGCCGTCCTTCACCTTGCTTGTTGGGAACACAAAGTTTCTTTTAAGTTGCAAACTACTCTCCATACATATATATGGGGTGGTACAAGCTCCAACTCGGTTTTACAGTGAAAACTGCAGGAACTTCATACCGGCACTAGGAAACAGACTGAGAAACCAGAGTAAAAATTTCTCCTGCAACAATTTCCATTTGTGCTAGATGAAGAAACTTCTCTCCATATACTCAATTCTCAGAGATATATGTTTGGGTAAGCCGTCCTTCAACTAGCGTGTTGGGAACACATAGTTTCTTTTCAGTTGCAAACTACAATCGATACATATATATGGGGAGGTACTAGCTCCAACTCGATTTTACAGTGAAATCTGCAGAAACTTCAAACCGGCACTTGTAATCAGACTGAGAAACCAGAGTAAAAGTTACTCCTGCATACCGTTCCCTTTGTGCTAGATGAACGAACATCTCTCCACATCCTAAATTCTCAGAGAAAATTGTGTGTGAAAGCCATACTTCACCTCGCTTGTTGGGAACACAAAGGTTGTTTTCAGTTGCAATCTACACTCCGTACTTATATCTGGGGATATACTAGCTCCAACACAATTTTACAGTGAAAACTGCTGGAACTTCAAACCGGCCCTAGGAAACAGACTGAGAAACCAGAGTAAAAGTTTCTCCGGCAAACCGTTCCCTTTGTGCTAGATGAACAAATGTCTCTCCAAATACTCAGTTCTCAGAGATAAGTGTGTGTGAAAGCCGTCCTTCTCGTAGTTTGTTGGGAACACAATGTTTCTTTTCAGTTGCAAACTGCACTCCATACATATATATGGGGAGGTAGTAGGTCCAAATCAGTTTTACAGTGAAAACTGCAGGAACTTCAAACCGGCACTAAGAATCAGACTGAGAAACCAGTGTAAAAGTTTCTCCTGCAAACCTTTCCATTTGTACTAAATTAACGAAAGTTTCTCCACATACTTAGTTCTCAGAAATACATCTGTGTTAAAGCAGTCATTCATCTAGCTTGTTGGGAACAGTAAGTTTCTTTTCAGTTACTAACGACAGTCCATAATTATATATTGGGAGGTAGTAGCTCCAAATCGGTTTTACGGAGAAAACTGCAGGAACTTCAAAACGGCACTTGGAAACAGACTGAGAAACAAGAGTAAAAGTTTCTTCTGCTAACACTTCCCTTTGTGCTAGATAAACGAACATCTCCCCATATACCCAGTTTTCAGAGAAATGTGTGTGTGAAGGCCTTATTTCACCTAGCTTGTTGGGAACACAAAGGTTCTTTTCAGTTGCAATATACACTCCATACTTATATCTGGGGAAATAATAGCTCCAACTCAGTTTTACAGTGAAAACTGCTGGTACATCTAACCGGCACTAGGAAACAGACTGAGAAACCAGAGTAAAAGTTTCTCCTGCATACATTTCCCTTTGTGCTAGATGAACGAACGTCTCTCCACGTACTCAGTTCTCATATATATGTCTGTTTTAAAGCTGTCATTCACATAGCTTGTTGGGAACATAAAGTTTCTTTTCAGTTGCAAACTACACACAATACTAATATATGGGGAGGAACTAGCTTCAACTCGGTTTTACAGTGAAAACTGAAGGAACTTCAAACCGGCAGTAGGAAACATACTGAGAACCTGGTGTAAAAGATTATCGTGCAAACCGTTCCTTTTGTGCTGGATGAACGAACGTCTCTCCACATCATCAGTTCTGAGAGACAAGTGTGTGTGAAAGCCGTCCTTCACCTAGCTTGTTGGGAACACAAAGTTTCTTTCCAGTTGCAAACAACGCTCCATACATATATATGCGGAGGTACTGGCTCCAACTTTGATTTACAGTGAAAACTGCAGGAACTTCAAACCGACACTTGGAAACCGAATGAGAAATCAGAGTAAAAGTTTCTCCTGCAACCCGTTCCGTTTGTGCTGGATGAACGAACGTCTCTCCACATCATCAGTTCTGAGAGACAAGTGTGTGTGAAAGCCGTCCTTCACCTAGCTTGTTGGGAACACAAATATTATTTTCAGTTGCAAATTACAATCCATAAATATATATGGGGAGGTACTAGCTCCAAATCGGTTTTACAGTGAAAACTGCAGGAACTTCAAACCGGCACTAGAAAACAGACTCAGAAACCAGTGTAAAAGTTTCTCCTACAATCCGTTCACATTGTGCTAGATGAACGAACGTCTCTCCAAAAGCTCAGTTCTGAGACATAAATGTGTGTGAAAGCCGTACTTCACCTAGCTTGTTGGGAACACAAGGTTTCTTATCAGTTGCAAACTCCACTCCCTACATATATATGGGTAGGTAGTATATCCAAAACGGTTTTACAGTGAAAAATGTAGGAATATCAAGCCGGCAGTTGGAAACATACTTAGACCCTAGTGTAGAATATTCTCCTGCAAACCGTTCACTTTGTGCTAGATGAACGAACGTCTCTCCCATGCTCAGTTCTGAGAGGTAAATGTGTGTAAAGCCGTCCTTCACTTAACTTGTTGGGAACAAAAAATTTCTTTTCATTTGCAAACTGCACTCCGTACATATATATGGGGAGGTACCAGCTCCAACTCGGTTTTACAGTAAAAGTGCAGGAACTTCATACCGGCCCTAGGAAACAGACTGAGAAACCAGAGTAAAAGTTTCTCCTGCAACCCGATCCCTTTGTGCTAGGTGAACGAAAGTCTCTCCACATGCTCAGTACTGAGACATAATTGTGTGTCAAAGCCGTCCTTCAACTAGCTTTTTGGGAACATAAAGTTTCCTTTAAGTTGCAAACTACACTCCATATATATATATGGGGAAGTACTAGCTCCAACTCGGTTTTACAGTGAAAACTGAAGGAACTTCAAACCGGCAGTAGGAAACATACTGAGAAACCAGAGTAATAGTTTGTCCTGCAAAACCTTCACTTTGCGCTAGATGAACGAACGTCTCTCCACGTAATCAATTCTCAGATATTTGTCTGTTTTAAAGCTGTCATTCACATAGCTTGTTGGGAACAGAAAGTTTCTTTTCAGTTGCAAACTACACACAATACTAATATATGGGGAGGAACTAGACCCAACTCCGTTTTAAAGTGAAAACTGCAGGAACTTCATACCGGAACTAGGAAACAGACTGAGAAACCAGAGTAAAAGTTTCTCCTGCAAACCGTTCCATTTGTGCTAGATGAACGAATGTCTCTCCAAATACTAAGTTCTCAGAGATTTGTGTGTGAGAAAGCCGTCCTTCACCTAGTTTGTTGGGAACATAAAGTTTCTTTTCAGTTGCAAACTACACTCCATACATATATATGGGGTGGTACTAGCTCCAACTCTGTTTTAAAGTGAAAATTGCAGGAACAACAAACCGGCACTAGGAAATATACTGAGAAAGCCGAGTAATAGTTTGTCCTGCAACCCCTTCCATTTGTGCTAGATGAACGAAGATCTCTCCATATACTCAATTCTCAGAAATATGTGTGTGTGAAAGCCTTCCTTCACCTAGCTTGTTTGGAACAAAAAGTTTCTTTTCAGTTGCTAACTACAATCCATACAAATATATGCGCAGGTAGTAGCTCCAACTCGGTTTTACACTGAAAACTACAGGAACTTCAATCCGGCACCTGGAAACAGACTGAGAAACCAGAGAATATATTTCTCCTGAAACCCGTTCCAATGTGCTAGATGAACAAACGTCTCTGCACATACTCCGTTCTCAGAGATAAGTGTGTGTGAAAGCCGTCCTTCACCAAGCTTGTTGGGAACACAAAGGTTGTTTTCAGTTGCAATCTACACTCCATACTTATATCTGGGGATATACTAGCTCCAACACAATTTTACAGTGAAAACTGCTGGAACTTCAAACCGGCCCTAGGAAACAGACTGAGAAACCAGAGTAAAAGTTTCTCCGGCAAACCGTTCCCTTTGTGCTAGATGAACAAATGTCTCTCCAAATACTCAGTTCTCAGAGATAAGTGTGTGTGAAAGCCGTCCTTCTCGTAGTTTGTTGGGAACACAATGTTTCTTTTCAGTTGCAAACTACACTCCATACATCTGTATGGGTTGGTATTAGCTCCAACTCGGTTTTACAGTGAAAAATTCAGCAACATCAAACCGCCACTAGGAAACAGACTGAGAAACCTGAGTTAAAGTTTCTCCTGCAACCCTTTCCAATGTGCTAGATGAACGAACGTCTCTGCACATACTCAGTTCTCAGAGATAAGTTTTGGTAAAACCGTACTTCACCAAGCTTGTTGGGAACACAAAGTTTCTTTTCAGTTGCAAACTACACTCCATATATATATATGGTGAAGTACTAGCTCCAACTCGGTTTTACAGTGAAAACTGAAGGAACTTCAAAACCGGCAGTAGGAAACAGACTGAGAACCTAGTGTAAAAGTTTCTCCTGCAAACCGTTCGGTTTGTGCTGGATGAACGAATGTCTCTCCACATCATCAGTTCTGAGAGCCAATTGTGTGTGAAAGCTGTCCTTCACCTAGCTTGTTGCGAAAACAAAGTTTCTTTTCAGTTGCAAACTACACTCCATACATATATATTGGTAGGTACTAGTTTCAACTCTGTTTTACAGTGAAAACTGCAGGAACTTCAAACCGAAACTTGGAAACAGACTGAGAAACCAGAGTAAAAGTTTCTCCTGCAAATCTTTCCATTTGTGCTAGATGAACGAATGTCTCTCCACATGCTAATTTCTGAGAGATAAGTGTGTGTGAAAGCCGTACTTCACCTAGCTTGTTGGGAAAACAAAGTTTCTTTTCAATTGAAAACTACCCTCCATACATATATATGGGGAGGTATTTGCTCAAAATCGGTTTTACAGTGATAACTGCAGGAACTTCAAACAGGCACTAGGAAACAGACTGAGAAACCACAGTAAAAATTTCTACTAGAATCCGTTCACATTTTGCTACATGAAAGAAAGTCTCTCCACATGCTCAGTTCTGAGAGATAAGTGTGTGTGAAAGCCGTCCTTCACCTAGCTTGTTGGGAACACAAAGTTTCTTTTCAGTTGCAAACTCCACTCCATATATATATATGGGTAGGTACTAGCTCCAACTGGCTTTTACAGTGAAAACTGCAGGAACTTCAAAACGACACTAGGAAACAGACTTAGAAACCAGAGTAAAAGTTTCTCCTGCAACCCGTTCCATTTGTGCTAGATGAATAACGTCACTCCACATGCTAAGTTCTGAAAGATAAGTGTGTGTGAAAGCCGTCCTTCAGCTAACTAGTTGGGAACACAAATTTTCTATTCAGTTGCAAACTCCACTCCGTACATATATATGGGGAGGTACGAGCTCCAGCTCCATTTTACAGTGAAAAGTGCAGGAAATTCATACCGGCCCTAGGAAACAGACTTAGAAACTAGAGTAAAAGTTACCCCTGCAACCATTTCCCTTTGTACTAGATGAACGAACGTCTCTCCACATGCTCAGTACTGAGACATAAGTGTGTGTGAAAGCCGTCCTTGAACTAGCTATTTGGGAACATAAAGTTTCCTTTAAGTTGCAAAATAACTCCATATATATATATGGGGAATTACTAGCTCCAACACGGGTTTACAGTGAAAACTGCAGGAAATTCAAACCGGCACTAGGAAACAGACTGGGAAACCAGAGTAAAAGTTTCTCCTGCAAACCGTTCCATTTGTGCTAGATGAACGAAAGTCTCTCCACATGCTCATTTCTGGAAGATAAGTGTGTGTGAAAGTCGTCCTTCACCTAGCTTGTTGGCACCACGAAGTTTCTTTTCAGTTGCAATCTACCCTCCATACATATATATGGGGAGGTATTAGCTCCAAATCGGTTTTACAGTGAAAACTGCAGGAACTTCAAACCGGCACTAGGAAACAGACTGAGAAACAGGAGTAAAAATTTCTCCTACAATCCGTTCACATTTTGCTAGATGAACGAACGTCTCTCCACATGCTCAGTTCTGAGAGAAAATTGTGTGTGAAAGCCGAACTTCACCTAGCTTGTTGGGAACACATAGTTTCTTTTCGAATGCAAACTACACTTCATACATATATATAGGGAGGTACTAGCTCCAAATCGCTTTTACAAGGAAAACTGCACGAACTTTAAACCGGCACTAGGAAACAGACTGAGAAACCGGGGTTAAATTGTATCCTGCAACACTTTCCCATTGTGCAAGATGAACGAACGTCTCTCCCATGCTCAGTTCTGAGAGACAAGTGTGTGTGAAAGCCGAACTTCACCTAGCTTGATGGGAACACAAAGTTTCTTTACAATTGGAAACTCCATTCCGTACATATATATGGGGAGGTACAAGCTCCAACTCGCTTTTACAGTGAAAACTGAAGGAACTTCAAACCGGCAGTTTGAAACAAACTGAGAACACAGTGTAAATGTTTCTCCTGCAACCCGTTCCCTTTTTGCTAGATGAACGAACGTCTCTCCACATGCTCAGATCTGAGAGTTAAGTGGTGTGGAAGCCGTCCTTCACCTAGCTTGTTGGGAACACAAAGTTTCTTTTCAGTTGCAAACTCCAATCCATACATATATATGTGTAGGTAGTATTTCCAAAACGTTTTTACAGTGAAATTGCAGGAAATTCAATCCGGCACTAGGAAATACACTTAGACCCCAGTGTAAAAGTTTCTCCTGCAAACAGTTCCCTTTGTGCTAGATGAACGAACGTCTCTCCCATGCTCAGTTCTGAGAGGTAAATGTGTGTAAAGCCGTCCTTCACTTAACTTGTTGGGAACAAAAATTTCTTTTCATTTGCAAACTGCACTCCGTACATATATATGGGGAGGTACCAGCTCCAACTCGGTTTTACAGTAAAAGTGCAGGAACTTCATACCGGCCCTAGGAAACAGACTGAGAAACCAGAGTAAAAGTTTCTCCTGCAACCCGATCCCTTTGTGCTAGATGAACGAAAGTCTCTCCACATGCTCAGTACTGAGACATAATTGTGTGTCAAAGCCGTCCTTCAACTAGCTTTTTGGGAACATAAAGTTTCCTTTAAGTTGCAAACTACACTCCATATATATATATGGGGAAGTACTAGCTCCAACTCGGTTTTACAGTGAAAACTGAAGGAACTTCAAACCGGCAGTAGGAAACATACTGAGAAACCAGAGTAATAGTTTGTCCTGCAAAACCTTCACTTTGCGCTAGATGAACGAACGTCTCTCCACGTAATCAATTCTCAGATATTTGTCTGTTTTAAAGCTGTCATTCACATAGCTTGTTGGGAACAGAAAGTTTCTTTTCAGTTGCAAACTACACACAATACTAATATATGGGGAGGAACTAGACCCAACTCCGTTTTAAAGTGAAAACTGCAGGAACTTCATACCGGAACTAGGAAACAGACTGAGAAACCAGAGTAAAAGTTTCTCCTGCAAACCGTTCCATTTGTGCTAGATGAACGAATGTCTCTCCAAATACTAAGTTCTCAGAGATTTGTGTGTGAGAAAGCCGTCCTTCACCTAGTTTGTTGGGAACATAAAGTTTCTTTTCAGTTGCAAACTACACTCCATACATATATATGGGGTGGTACTAGCTCCAACTCTGTTTTAAAGTGAAAATTGCAGGAACAACAAACCGGCACTAGGAAATATACTGAGAAAGCCGAGTAATAGTTTGTCCTGCAACCCCTTCCATTTGTGCTAGATGAACGAAGATCTCTCCATATACTCAATTCTCAGAAATATGTGTGTGTGAAAGCCTTCCTTCACCTAGCTTGTTTGGAACAAAAAGTTTCTTTTCAGTTGCTAACTACAATCCATACAAATATATGCGCAGGTAGTAGCTCCAACTCGGTTTTACACTGAAAACTACAGGAACTTCAATCCGGCACCTGGAAACAGACTGAGAAACCAGAGAATATATTTCTCCTGAAACCCGTTCCAATGTGCTAGATGAACAAACGTCTCTGCACATACTCCGTTCTCAGAGATAAGTGTGTGTGAAAGCCGTCCTTCACCAAGCTTGTTGGGAACACAAAGGTTGTTTTCAGTTGCAATCTACACTCCATACTTATATCTGGGGATATACTAGCTCCAACACAATTTTACAGTGAAAACTGCTGGAACTTCAAACCGGCCCTAGGAAACAGACTGAGAAACCAGAGTAAAAGTTTCTCCGGCAAACCGTTCCCTTTGTGCTAGATGAACAAATGTCTCTCCAAATACTCAGTTCTCAGAGATAAGTGTGTGTGAAAGCCGTCCTTCTCGTAGTTTGTTGGGAACACAATGTTTCTTTTCAGTTGCAAACTACACTCCATACATCTGTATGGGTTGGTATTAGCTCCAACTCGGTTTTACAGTGAAAAATTCAGCAACATCAAACCGCCACTAGGAAACAGACTGAGAAACCTGAGTTAAAGTTTCTCCTGCAACCCTTTCCAATGTGCTAGATGAACGAACGTCTCTGCACATACTCAGTTCTCAGAGATAAGTTTTGGTAAAACCGTACTTCACCAAGCTTGTTGGGAACACAAAGTTTCTTTTCAGTTGCAAACTACACTCCATATATATATATGGTGAAGTACTAGCTCCAACTCGGTTTTACAGTGAAAACTGAAGGAACTTCAAACCGGCAGTAGGAAACAGACTGAGAACCTAGTGTAAAAGTTTCTCCTGCAAACCGTTCGGTTTGTGCTGGATGAACGAATGTCTCTCCACATCATCAGTTCTGAGAGCCAATTGTGTGTGAAAGCTGTCCTTCACCTAGCTTGTTGCGAAAACAAAGTTTCTTTTCAGTTGCAAACTACACTCCATACATATATATTGGTAGGTACTAGTTTCAACTCTGTTTTACAGTGAAAACTGCAGGAACTTCAAACCGAAACTTGGAAACAGACTGAGAAACCAGAGTAAAAGTTTCTCCTGCAAATCTTTCCATTTGTGCTAGATGAACGAATGTCTCTCCACATGCTAATTTCTGAGAGATAAGTGTGTGTGAAAGCCGTACTTCACCTAGCTTGTTGGGAAAACAAAGTTTCTTTTCAATTGAAAACTACCCTCCATACATATATATGGGGAGGTATTTGCTCAAAATCGGTTTTACAGTGATAACTGCAGGAACTTCAAACAGGCACTAGGAAACAGACTGAGAAACCACAGTAAAAATTTCTACTAGAATCCGTTCACATTTTGCTACATGAAAGAAAGTCTCTCCACATGCTCAGTTCTGAGAGATAAGTGTGTGTGAAAGCCTTCCTTCACCTAGCTTGTTTGGAACACAAAGTTACTTTTCAGTTGCTAAATACATTCCATATATATATATATGCGCAGGTAGTAGCTCCAACTCTGTTTTACAGTGAAAACTACAGGAACTTCAAACCGGCACTAGGAAACACACTGAGAAACCAGAGTAAAAGTTTCTCCTGCAAACCGTTCCCTTTGTGCTAGATGAACGAACGTCTCTCCACATACACATTTCTCAGAGATAAGTGTGTGTGAAAACCGTACTTCACCTAGGTTGTTGGGGACACAAAGATTCTTTTCAGTTGCAAACTACACTCCATACATATATATGGGGAAGTACAAGCTCCAACTCCATTTTACAGTGAAAACTGCAGGAACTTCAAACCGCATTTGTAATCTGACTGAGAAACCTGAGTAAAAGTTTCTCCTGCATACCGTTCCCTTTGTGCTAGATGAACGAACATCTTTCCACATATTAAGTTGTCAGAGAAAATTGTGTGAAAACCATACTTCACCTAGATTTTTGGGAACATAAAATTTCTTTTCAGTTGCAAAATACACTCCATACATCTATATGGGTTGGTATCAACTCCAACTCGGTTTTCAGTGAAAAATGCAGCAAAATCTAACTGCCACTAGGAAACAAACTGAGAATCCAGAGTAAATTTTGTCCTGCAACCCGTTCCCATTTTGCTAGATAAACGAACGTCTCTCCACATACTCAGTTCGCAGAGATAAGTGTGTGTGAAAGCCGTCCTTCACCTTGCTTGTTGGGAACACAAAGTTTCTTTTAAGTTGCAAACTACTCTCCATACATATATATGGGGTGGTACAAGCTCCAACTCGGTTTTACAGTGAAAACTGCAGGAACTTCATACCGGCACTAGGAAACAGACTGAGAAACCAGAGTAAAAATTTCTCCTGCAACAATTTCCATTTGTGCTAGATGAAGGAACTTCTCTCCATATACTCAATTCTCAGAGATATATGTTTGTGTAAGCCGTCGTTCAACTAGCGTGTTGGGAACACAAAGTTTCTTTTCAGTTGCAAACTACACTCCATACATATATATGGGGAGGTAGTAGGTCCAAATCAGTTTTACAGTGAAAACTGCAGTAACTTCAAACAGGCCCTAGGAAACAGACTGAGAAACCAGAGTAAAAGTTTCTCCGGCAAACCGTTCCCTTTGTGCTAGATGAACAAATGTCTCTCCAAATACTCAGTTCTCAGAGATAAGTGTGTGTGAAAGCCGTCCTTCTCGTAGTTTGTTGGGAACACAATGTTTCTTTTCAGTTGCAGACTACACTCCATACCTCTGTATGGGTTGGTATTAGCTCCACCTCGGTTTTACAGTGAAAAATTCAGCAACATCAAACCGCCACTAGGAAACAGACTGAGAAACCTGAGTTAAAGTTTCTCCTGCAACCTTTTCCAATGTGCTAGATGAACGAACGTCTCTGCAAATACTCAGTTCTCAGAGATAAGTTTTGTTAAAACCGTCCTTCACCAAGCTTGTTGGGAACACAAAGTTCCTTTTCATTTGCAAACTACACTCCTTACATATATATGGGTATGTACTACCTCCAACACAGATTTAAAGTGAAAACTGCAGGAAATTCAAACCGGCACTAGGAAAAAGACTGAGAAACCAGAGTAAACTTTTGTCCTGCAACCCGTTCCCATTGGGCTAGATGAACGAACGTCTGTCCACATACTCAGTTCTCAGAGATAAGTGTGTGTAAAAGCCGTCCTTCACCTAGCTTGTTGGGAACACAAAGTTTCTTTTCAGTTGCAAACTACACTCCATACATATATATGGGGAGGTAGTAGGTCCAAATCAGTTTTACAGTGAAAACTGCAGGAACTTCAAACCGGCACTAAGAATCAGACTGAGAAACCAGTGTAAAAGTTTCTCCTGAAACCTTTCCATTTGTACTAAATTAACGAAAGTTTCTCCACATACTTCGATCTCAGAAATACATCTGTGTTAAAGCCGTCATTCATCTAGCTTGTTGGGAACAGTAAGTTTCTTTTCAGTTACTAACGACAGTCCATAATTATATATTGGGAGGTAGTAGCTCCAAATCGGTTTTACGGAGAAAACTTCAGGAACTTCAAAAAGGCACTTGGAAACAGACTGAGAAACAAGAGTAAAAGTTTCTTCTGCTAACACTTCCCTTTGTGCTAGATAAATGAACATCTCTCCATATACCCAGTTTTCAGAGAAATGTGTGTGTGAAAGCCTTATTTCACCTAGCTTGTTGGGAACACAAAGGTTCTTTTCAGTTGCAATATACACTCCATACTTATATCTGGGGAAATAATAGCTCCAACTCAGTTTTACAGTGAAAACTGCTGGTACATCTAACCGGCACTAGGAAACAGACTGAGAAACCAGAGTAAAAGTTTCTCCTGCATACATTTCCCATTGTGCTAGATGAACGAACGTCTCTCCACGTACTCAGTTCTCATATATATGTCTGTTTTAAAGCTGTCATTCACATAGCTTGTTGGGAACATAAAGTTTCTTTTCAGTTGCAAACTACACACAATTCTAATATATGGGGAGGAACTAGCTCCAACTCAGTTTTATAGTGAAAACTGCAGGAACTTCCTACCGGCACTAGGAAACAGACTGAGAAACCAGAGTAAAAGTTTCTCCTGCAAACCGTTCCATTTGTGCTAGATGAACGAATGTCTCTCCACATATAAATTTCTCAGAGATTTGTGTGTGTGAAAGCCGTCCTTCACCTAGTTTGTTGGGAACATAAAGTTTCTTTTCAGTTGCAAACTACACTCCATACATATATATGGGGTGGTACTAGCTCCAACTCTGTTTTACAGTGACATTTGCAGGAACTACAACCCGGCACTAGGAAATATACTGAGAAATAGAGTAATAGTTTGCCCTTCAACCCCTTCCCTTTATGCTTGATGAACGAAGATCTCTCCATATACTCAATTCTCAGAGATAAGTGTGTGTGAAAGCCTTCCTTCACCTAGCTTGTTTGGAACACAAAGTTTCTTTTCAGTTGCTAAATACATTCCATATATATATATGCGCAGGTAGTAGCTCCAACTCGGTTTTACAGTGAAAACTACAGGAACTTCAAACCGGCACTAGGAAACACACTGAGAATCCAGAGTAAATGTTTCTCCTGCAAACCGTTCCCTTTCTGCTAGATGAGCGAACGTCTCTCCACATACACAGTTCTCAGAGATAAGTGTGTGTGAAAACCGTACTTCACCTAGGTTGTTGGGGACACAAAGATTCTTTTCAGTTGCAAACTACACTCCATACATCTATATGGGTTGGTATTAGCACCAACTCGGTTTTCAGTGAAAAATGCAGCAAAATCTAACCGCCACTAGGAAACAAACTGAGAATCCACAGTAAATTTTTGTCCTGCAACCCGTTCTCATTGGGCTAGATGAACGATCGTCTCTCCACATACTCAGTTCGCAGAGATAAGTGTGTGTGATAGCCGTCCTTCACCTTGCTTGTTGGGAACACATAGTTACTTTTCAGTTGCCAACTACACTCCATGCATATATATGGGGAAGTACTAGGTCCAACTCGGTTTTACAGTGAAAACTGCAGGAACTACAAAATGGCACTAGTAAACAGACTGAGAAACCAGAGTAATAATTTGTCCTGCAACCACTTCCCTTTGTGCTAGATGAACGAAGATCTCTCCATATACTCAATTGTCAGAGATAAGTGTGTGTGAAAGCCGTCCTTCACCTAGCTTGTTAGTAACACATAGTTTCTTTTCACTTGCAAACTACCCTCCATACCCCTTTATGGGTTGGTATTAGCTCCAACTCGGTTTTACAGTTAAAAATGCAGCAACTTCAAACCGCCACTAGGAAACACACTGAGAAACCAGAGTAAAAGTTTCTCCTGCAACCCGTTCCAATGTGCTAGATGAACGAACGTCTCTGCACATACTCAGTTCTCAGAGATAAGTGTGTTTGAAAACTGTCCTTCACCAAGCTTATAGGGAACACAAAGTTCCTTTTCATTTGCAAACTACACTCCTTACATATATATGGTAAGGAACTACCTCCAACACAGTTTTAAACTGAAACTGATGGAAATTCAAACCGGCACTAGAAATAGACTGAGAAACCAGAGTAAACTTTTATCCTGCAACCCTTTCCTTTTGTGCTAGATGATCGAACGTCTATCCACATACTCTGTTCTCAGAGAAAAGTGTGTGTGAAAGCCGTCCTTCAACTAGCTTATTGGGAACACACATTTTCTTTTCAGTTGGTATATACGCTCCATACATATATATGCCGAGGTACTGGCTCCAACTGGGTTTTACAGTGAAAACTGCAGGAACTTCAAGCCGGCACTAAGAAACAGACTGAGAAACCAGACTAAAAGTTTCCCCTTCAACCCGTTCCATTTGTGCTAGATGAACGAACGTCTCTCCAAATGCACATTTCTGAGAGAAAAGTGTGTGTGAAATCCGTCCTTAACATAGCTTGTTGGGAACACAAAGTTTCTTTTCAGTTGCAATCTACCCTCCATACATATATATAGGGTTGTACTAGCTCCAAATCGGTTTTACAAGGAAAACTGCATGAACTTTAAAACCGGCACTAGGAAACAGACTGAGAAACCAGGTTTAAATTGTCTCCTGCAAAACGTTCGCATTGTGCTAGATGAACGAACGTCTCTACCATGCTCAGTTCTGAGAGACAAGTATGTGTGAAAGCCGACTTTCACGTAGCTTGATGGGAACATAAAGTTTCTTTTCAGTTGCAAACTGCACTCCATACATATATATGGGGAGGTACTAGCTCCAAATCGGTTTCACAGTGAAAACTAAAGGAACTTCACAACGGCAGTAGGAAACAGACTGAGAACCTAGTGTAAAAGTTTCTCCTGCAACCCGTTCCCTTTGTGCTAGTTCAACGAAGGTCTCTCCACATGCACATTTCTGAGAGAAATTTTTGTGTGAAAGCCGTCCTTCACATAGCTTGTTGGGAACACGTAGTTTCTTTTCAGTTGCAAACTACACTTCATGCATATATATAGGGAGGTACAAGCTCCAAATCCGTTCTACAAGGAAAACAGCACGAACTTTAAAACCGGCACTAGTAAACAGACTGAGAAACCAGAGTAAAATTGTCTCCTGGAAACCGTTCCCATTGTGCTAGATGAAAGAATGTCTCTACCATGCTCAGTTCTGAGAGACAAGTGTGTGTGAAAGCCGACCATCACCTAGCTTGATGGGAACACAAAATTTCTTTTCAGTTGCAAACTACAAACCATATATATATATGGGGATGTTCCAGCTGCAACTCGGTCTTACAGTGAAAACTGAAGGAACTTCAAACCGGCAGTTTGTAACAAACTGAGAACCCAGTGTAAAAGTTTCCCTGCAAACAGTTCACTTTGTGCTAGATGAACGAACGTCTCTCCACATGCTCAGTTCTGAGAGATAAATGTGTGTGAAAGCCGTCCTTGACCTAACTTGTTGGGAACACAAATTTTCTTTTCAGTTGCAAACTCCACTCCGTACATATATATGGGGAGGTACCAGCTCCAAATCTGTTTTACAGTAAAAGTGCAGGAATCTCATACCGGCCCTAGGAAACTGACTGAGAAACCAGAGTAAAAGTTTCTCCTGCATCCCGTTCCTTTTGTGCTAGATGAACGAAAGTCTCTCCACATGCTCAGTACTGAGATATAATTGTGTGTGAAAGCCGTACTTCACCTAGCTTTTTGGGAACATAAAGTTCCTTTAAGTGGCAAACTACACTCCATACATATATATGGGGAAATACTAGATCCAACTCGATTTTACAGTGAAAACTGAAGGAACTTCAAGCCGGCATTAGGAAACTTACTGAGAACCTGGTGTAAAAGTTTATCCTGCAACCCGTTCCGTTTGTGCTGGATGAACGAACGTCTCTCCACATCATCAGTTCTGAGAGACACGTGTGTGTGAAAGCCGTCCTTCACCTACTTGTTGGGAACACAAAGTTTCTTTCCAGTTGCAAACAACGCTCCATACATATATATGCGGAGGGTACTGGCTCCAACTCTGATTTAGAGTGAAAACTGCAGGAATTTCAAACCGACACTTGGAAACCGAATGAGAAATCAGAGTAAAAGTTTCTCCTGCATCCCGTTCCTTTTGTGCTAGATGAACGAAAGTCTCTCCACAAGCTCAATTCTGAGACATAATTGTGTGTGAAAGCCGTACTTCACCTAGCTTGTTGGGAACACAAGGTTTCTTATCAGTTGCAAACTCCACTCCATATATATATATGGGTAAGTTGTACATCCAAAACGGTTTTACAGTGAAAAATGTAGGAATATCAAGCCGGCAGTTGGAAACATACTTAGACCCCAGTGTAAAATATTCTCCTGCAAACCGTTCACTTTGTGCTAGATGAACGAATGTCTCCCCCATGCTCAGTTCTGAGAGGTAAGTGTGTGTAAAGCCGTCCTTCACCTAACTTGTTGGGAACAAAAAATTTCTTTTCAGTTGCAAACTGCACTCCGTACATATATATGGGGAGGTACAAGCTCCAACTCGGTTTTACAGTAAAAGTGCAGGAACTTCATACCGGCCCTAGGAAACAGACTGAGAACCCAGAGTAAAAGTTTCTCCTGCATACCGTTCCATTTGTGCTAGATGAACGATCGTCTCTCCATGTACTCAGTTCTCAGATATATGTCAGTTTTAAAGCTGTCATTCACACAGCGTGTTGGATAAAGAAAGTTTCTTCTCAGTTGCAAATTACACCACATACTAATATATGTGTAGGAACTAGCTCCAACTCAGTTTTATAGTGAAAACGGCAGGAAATTCATACCGGCACTAGGAAACAGACTGAGAAACCAGAATAAAAGTTTCTCCTGCCACCATTTCCATTTGTGCTAGATGAAAGAACTTCTCTCCATATACTCAATTCTCAGAGATATATGTTTGTGTAAGCTGTCCTTCAACTAGCGTGTTGGGAACACATAGTTTCTTTTTAGTTGCAAACTACAATCCATACCTCTATACGGGTTGGTATTAGCTCCAACTCTGTTTTACAGTGAAAACTGCAGGAACTTCAAACAGGCACTAGGAAACCGACTGAGAAACCAGAGTAAACGTTTGTCCTGCAACCCTTTCCCTTTATGCTAGATGAAAGAACGTCTGTCCACAGACTCAGTTCTCAGAATTACGTCTGTGTTAAAGCCATCATTCAGTTAGGTTGTAGGGAAAACTAATTTTCATTTCGGTTACAAACTACACTCCATAATTATACTTTGGGAGGTACTAGGTCCAACTCGGTTTTACAGTGAAAACTGCAGGAACTTTAAACGGCACTAGGAAACATACTGAGAAACCAGAGTAATAGTTTGTCCTGCAAAACCTTCACTTTGCGCTAGATGAACGAACGTCTCTCCACGTAATCAATTCTCAGATATATGTCTGTTTTAAAGCTGTCATTCACATAGCTTGTTGGGAACAGAAAGTTTCTTTTCAGTTGCAAACTACACACAATACTAATATATGGGGAGGAACTAGCCCCAACTCAGTTTTAAAGTGAAAACTGCAGGAAATTCATACCGGAACTAGGAAACAGACTGAGAAACCAGAGTAAAAGTTTCTCCTGCAAACAGTTCCATTTGTGCTAGATGAACGAATGTCTCTCCAAATACTAATTTCTCAGAGATTTGTGTGTGAGAAAGCCGTCCTTCACCTAGTTTGTTGGGAACATAAAGTTTCTTTTCAGTTGCAAACTACACTCCATACATATATATGGGGTTTTACAAGCTCCAACTCTGTTTTACAGTGACATTTGCAGGAACTACAAACCGGCACTAGGAAATATACTGAGAAACAGAGTAATAGTTTGTCCTTCAACCCCTTCCCTTTATGCTTGATGAACGAAGATCTCTCCATATACTCAATTCTCAGAGATAAGTGTGTGTGAAAGCCTTCCTTCACCTAGCTTGTTTGGAACACAAAGTTTCTTTTCAGTTGCTAAATACATTCCATATATATATATGCGCAGGTAGTAGCTCCAACTCGGTTTTACAGTGAAAACTACAGGAACTTCAAACCGGCACTAGGAAACACACTGAGAATCCAGAGTAAATGTTTCTCCTGCAAACCGTTCCCTTTGTGCTAGATGAACGAAAGTCTCTCCACATACACAGTTCTCAGAGATAAGTGTGTGTGAAAACCGTACTTCACCTAGGTTGTTGGGGACACAAAGATTCTTTTCAGTTGAAAACTACACTCCATACATATAAATGGGGAGGTACTAGCTCCAACTGGGTTTTACAGTGAAACCTGCGGGAACTTCAAACCGGCACTATGAAAGAGACTTAGAAACCAGAGTAAAAGTTTCTCCGGCAACCCGTTCCCTTTGTGCTAGATGAACGAACGTCTCTCCACATGCTCAGTTCTGAGAGATAAGTGTGTGTGAAAGCTGTCCTTCAAATAGCTTGTTGGGAACACAAATTTTCTTTTCAGTTGCTAACTACGCTCCATACATATATATGCGGAGGTACAGGCTCCAACTGGGTTTTACAGTGAAGACTGCAGGAACTTCAAGCCGGGCACTAAGAAACAGACTGAGAAACCAGAGTAAAAGTTTCCCCTTCAATCCGTTCCATTTGTGCTAGATGAACGAAGGTCTCTGCACATGCACATTTCTGAGAGAAAAATGTGTGTGAAATCCGTCCTTCACCTAGCTTTTTGGGAACACATAGTTTCTTTTCAGTTGCAAGCTACAGTTCATACATATATATAGGGAGGTACTAGCTCCAAATCGCTTTTACAAGGAAAACTGCACGAACTTTAAAACCGGCTCTAAGAAACAGACTGAGAAACCAGGGTTAAATTGTCTCCTGCAACCCGTTCCCATTTTGCTAGATGAACGAACGTCTCTCCCATGCTCAGTTCTGAGTGACAAGTGTGTGAAAGCCGACCTTCACGTAGCTTGATCGGAACACAGAGTTTCTTTTCAGTTGCAAACTCCACTCCGTACATATATATGGGTAGGTAGTACATCCAAAACGGTTTTACAGTGAAAACTGCAGGAAATTCAAGCCGGCAATAGGAAACAGACTTAGAACCCAGTGTAAAACTTTCTCCTGCAACCCGTTCCGTTTGTGCTGGATGAACGAACGTCTCTCCACATCATCAGTTCTGAGAGACAAGTGTGTGTGAAAGCCGTCCTTCATCTAGCTTGTTGGGAACACAAAGTTTCTTTTCAGTTGCAAACTACGCTCCATAAATATATATGGGGAAGTTCAAGCTCCAACTCGGTTTTACAGTGACAACTGCATTAACTTCAAACCGGCACTAGGGTAAATACTGAGAAACCTGAGTAAAAGTTTCTCCTGCATACCGTTCCCTTTGTGCTAGATGAACGAACATCTTTCCACATATTAAGTTGTAAGAGAAAATTGTGTGAAAACCATACTTCACCTAGATTTTTGGGAAGATAAAATTTCTTTTCAGTTCCAAACTACAATCCATACATCTATATGGGTTGGTATTAGCACCAACTCGGTTTTCAGTGAAAAATGCAGCAAAATCTAACCGCCACTAGGAAACAAACTGAGAATCCAGAGTAAACTTTTGTCCTGCAACCCGTTCCCATTGTGCTAGATGAACGAACGTCTCTCCACATACTCAGTTCGCAGAGATAAGTGTGTGTAAAAGCCGTCATTCACCTTGCTTGATGGGAACACATAGTTTCTTTTCAGTTGCCAACTACACTCCATGCATATATATGGGGAAGTACTAGGTCCAACTCGGTTTTACAGTGAAAACTGCAGGAACTACAAAACAGCACTAGTAAACAGACTGAGAAACCAGAGTAATAATTTGTCCTGCAACCACTTCCCTTTGTGCTAGATGAACGAAGATCTCTCCATATACTCAATTGTCAGAGATAAGAGTGTGTGAAAGCCGTCCTTCACCTAGTTTGTTAGTAACACATAGTTTCTTTTCACTTGCAAACTACCCTCCATACCCCTTTATGGTTTGGTATTAGTTCCAACTCGGTTTTACAGTGAAAAATGCAGCAACTTCAAACCGCCACTAGGAAACAGACTGAGAAACCAGAGTAAAAGTTTCTCCTGCAACCCGTTCCAATGTGCTAGATGAACGAACGTCTCTGCACATACTCAGTACTCAGAGATAAGTGTGTTTGAAAGCCGTCCTTCACCAAGCTTGTTGGGAACACAAAGTTCCTTTTCATTTGCAAACTACACTCCTTACATATATATGGGTAGGAACTAACTCCAACACAGTTTTAAAGTGAAAACTGCTGGAAATTCAAACCGGCACTGGGAAAAAGACTGAGAAACCAGAGTAAACTTTTGTCCTGCAACCCTTTCCTTTTGTGCTAGATGATCGAACGTCTATCCACATACTCTGTTCTCAGAGATAAGTGTGTGTAAAAGCCGTCCTTCAACTAGGTTGTTGGGAACACAAAGTTTCTTTTCAGTTGCAAACTACACTCCATAATTATACATTGGGAGGTACTAGCTCCAACTCGGTTTTACAGTGAAACTGCAGGAACTTCAGAACGGCACTAGGAAACAGACTGAGAAACCACAGTAATAGTTTGTCCTGCAAACCCTTCCCTTTGTGCTAGATGAACGAAGATCTCTCCATATACTCAATTCTCAGATATAAGTGTGTGTGAATGCCGTCCTTTAGCTAGCTTGTTTGGAACACAAAGTTTGTTTTTAGTTGCAAACTACAATCCATACATATATATGCGCAGGTAGTAGCTCCAACTCGGTTTTAAAGTGAAAACTACAGGAACTTCATACCGGCACTAGGAAACAGACTGAGAAACTAGAGTAAATGTTTCTCCAGCAAACCGTTCCCTTTGTGCTAGATGAACGAACGTCTCTCTACGTACTCAGTTCTCAGAAATATGTCTTTTTTAAAGCTGTCATTCACATAGCTTGTTGGGAATAGAAAATTTCTTTTCAGTTGCAAACTCCACTCCATATATATTTATGCGGATGGTACTAGCTCCAACTGGGTTTTACAGTGAAAACTGCAGGAACTTCAAACCGGCAGTTTGAAACAGACTGACAACCCAGTGTAAAATTTCCCCTGCAACCCGTTCCGTTTGTGCTGGATGAACGAACGACTCTCCACATCATCAGTTCTGAGAGACAATTGTGTGTGAAAGCCGTCTTTCACCTAGCTTGTTGGGAACACAAAGCTTCTTTTCAGATGGAAACTACGCTCCTTAAATATATATGGGGAGGTTCAAGCTCCAACTCGGTTTTACAGTGAAAACTGCATTAACTTCAAACCGGCACTAGGAAACAGACTGAGAATCCAGAGTAAAACTTTCTCCTGCAAACAGTTCCCTTTGTGCTAGATGAAAGAACGTCTCTCCACATGCTCAGTTCTGAGAGATAAGTGGTGTGGAAGCCGTCCTTCACCTAGCTTGTTAGGAACAGAAAGTTCTTTTCAGTTGCAATCTACCCTCCATACATATATATAGGGTGGTACTAGCTCCAAATCGGTTTTACAAGGAAAACTGCACGAACTTTAAAACCGGCACTAGGAAACAGACTGAGAATCCAGGTTTAAATTGTGTCCTGCAACCCGTTTGCATTGTGCTAGATGAACGAACGTCTCTACCATGCTCAGTTCTGAGAGACAAGTATGTGTGAAAGCCGAATTTCACAGAGCTTGATGGGAACATAAAGTTTCTTTTCAGTTGCAAACTGCACTCCATACATATATATGGGGAGGGTACTAGCTCCAAATCGGTTTTACAGTGAAAACTAAAGGAACTTCACAACGGCAGTAGGAAACAGACTGAGAACCTAGTGTAAAAGTTTCTCCTGCAACCCGTTCCCTTTGTGCTAGTTGAACGAAGGTCTCTCCACATGCACATTTCTCAGAGAAATTTTTGTGTGAAAGCCGTCCTTCACATAGCTTGTTGGGAACACGTAGATTCTTTTCAGTTGCAAACTACACTTCATACATATATATGGGAGGTACAAGCTCCAAATCCGTTCTACAAGGAAAACAGCACGAACTTTAAAACCGGCACTAGTAAACAGACTGAGAAACCAGAGTAAAATTGTCTCCTGGAACCCGTTCCCATTGTGCTAGATGAAAGAACGTCTCTCCACATGCTCAGTACTGAGACATAATTGTGTGTCAAAGCCGTCCTTCAACTAGCTTTTTGGGAACATAAAGTTTCCTTTAAGTTGCAAACTACAATCCATATATATATATGGGGAAGTACTAGCTCCAACTCGGTTTTACAGTGAAAACTGAAGGAACTTCAAACCGGCAGTAGGAAACATACTGAGAACCTGGTGTAAAAGATTCTCCTGCAAACCGTTCCTTTTGTGCTGGATGAACGAACGTCTCTCCACATCATCAGTTCTGAGAGACAAGTGTGTGTGAAAGCCGTCCTTCACCTAGCTTGTTGGGAACACAAAGTTTCTTTCCAGTTGCAAACAACGCTCCATACATATATATGCGGAGGTACTGGCTCCAACTCTGATTTACAGTGAAAACTGCAGGAACTTCAAACCGACACTTGGAAACCGAATGAGAAATCAGAGTAAAAGTTTCTCCTGCAACCCGTTGCGTTTGTGCTGGATGAACGAACGTCTCTCCACATCATCAGTTCTGAGAGACAAGTGTGTGTGAAAGCCGTCCTTCACCTAGCTTGTTGGGAACACAAATATTATTTTCAGTTGCAAATTACAATCCATAAATATATATGGGGAGGTACTAGCTCCAAATCGGTTTTACAGTGAAAACTTATGGAAGTTTAAACCGGCACTAGGGAACAAACAGAGAAACCAGAGTAAAAGTTTCTCCTGCAACCCCTTCCCTTTGTGCTAGATGAACGAAGATCTCTCCACATACTCAGTTCTCTAGACATAAGTGTGTGTGAAAGCCGTCCTTCACCTAGCTTGTTTGAAACACAAAGTTTCTTTTCAGTTGCAAACTACAATCCATAAATATATATGCGCAGGTAGTAGCTCCAACTCTGTTTTACACTGAAAACTACAGGAACTTCATTCCGGCACCTGGAAACAGACTGAGAAACCAGTGTAAAAGTTTCTGCTACAACCCGATATTTTGTGCTAGATGAATGAACTTCTCTCCACATACTCAGCTCCAGAAATAAGTGTGTGTGAAACCCGCCCTTCACCTAGGTTGTTGGGATCAAAAAGTTTCTTTTCAGTTGCAAACTACACTCCAAACATATATATGGGGAATTACAATCTCCAACTCGGTTTTACAGTGAAAACTGCTAGAACTTCAAACCGGCACTAGTAAAACACACTGAGAAGTGAAAGAGAAAGTTTCTCCTGCAAACCGTTCCCTTTGTGCTAGATGAACCAACGTCTCTACACATACTCAGATCTCAGAGATAAGTGTGTGTGAAAGCCGTCCTTCACCTTGCTTGTTGGGAACACAAAGTTTCTTTTAAGTTGCAAACTACTCTCCATACATATATATGGGGTGGTACAAGCTCCAACTCGGTTTTACAGTGAAAACTGCAGGAACTTCATACCGGCACTAGGAAACAGACTGAGAAACCAGAGTAAAAATTTCTCCTGCAACAATTTCCATTTGTGCTAGATGAAGAAACTTCTCTCCATATACTCAATTCTCAGAGATATATGTTTGGGTAAGCCGTCCTTCAACTAGCGTGTTGGGAACACATAGTTTCTTTTCAGTTGCAAACTACAATCGATACATATATATGGGGAGGTACTAGCTCCAACTCGATTTTACAGTGAAATCTGCAGAAACTTCAAACCGGCACTTGTAATCAGACTGAGAAACCAGAGTAAAAGTTACTCCTGCATACCGTTCCCTTTGTGCTAGATGAACGAACATCTCTCCACATCCTAAATTCTCAGAGAAAATTGTGTGTGAAAGCCATACTTCACCTCGCTTGTTGGGAACACAAAGGTTGTTTTCAGTTGCAATCTACACTCCGTACTTATATCTGGGGATATACTAGCTCCAACACAATTTTACAGTGAAAACTGCTGGAACTTCAAACCGGCCCTAGGAAACAGACTGAGAAACCAGAGTAAAAGTTTCTCCGGCAAACCGTTCCCTTTGTGCTAGATGAACAAATGTCTCTCCAAATACTCAGTTCTCAGAGATAAGTGTGTGTGAAAGCCGTCCTTCTCGTAGTTTGTTGGGAACACAATGTTTCTTTTCAGTTGCAAACTGCACTCCATACATATATATGGGGAGGTAGTAGGTCCAAATCAGTTTTACAGTGAAAACTGCAGGAACTTCAAACCGGCACTAAGAATCAGACTGAGAAACCAGTGTAAAAGTTTCTCCTGCAAACCTTTCCATTTGTACTAAATTAACGAAAGTTTCTCCACATACTTAGTTCTCAGAAATACATCTGTGTTAAAGCCGTCATTCATCTAGCTTGTTGGGAACAGTAAGTTTCTTTTCAGTTACTAACGACAGTCCATAATTATATATTGGGAGGTAGTAGCTCCAAATCGGTTTTACGGAGAAAACTGCAGGAACTTCAAAACGGCACTTGGAAACAGACTGAGAAACAAGAGTAAAAGTTTCTTCTGCTAACACTTCCCTTTGTGCTAGATAAACGAACATCTCCCCATATACCCAGTTTTCAGAGAAATGTGTGTGTGAAGGCCTTATTTCACCTAGCTTGTTGGGAACACAAAGGTTCTTTTCAGTTGCAATATACACTCCATACTTATATCTGGGGAAATAATAGCTCCAACTCAGTTTTACAGTGAAAACTGCTGGTACATCTAACCGGCACTAGGAAACAGACTGAGAAACCAGAGTAAAAGTTTCTCCTGCATACATTTCCCTTTGTGCTAGATGAACGAACGTCTCTCCACGTACTCAGTTCTCATATATATGTCTGTTTTAAAGCTGTCATTCACATAGCTTGTTGGGAACATAAAGTTTCTTTTCAGTTGCAAACTACACACAATACTAATATATGGGGAGGAACTAGCTTCAACTCGGTTTTACAGTGAAAACTGAAGGAACTTCAAACCGGCAGTAGGAAACATACTGAGAACCTGGTGTAAAAGATTATCGTGCAAACCGTTCCTTTTGTGCTGGATGAACGAACGTCTCTCCACATCATCAGTTCTGAGAGACAAGTGTGTGTGAAAGCCGTCCTTCACCTAGCTTGTTGGGAACACAAAGTTTCTTTCCAGTTGCAAACAACGCTCCATACATATATATGCGGAGGTACTGGCTCCAACTTTGATTTACAGTGAAAACTGCAGGAACTTCAAACCGACACTTGGAAACCGAATGAGAAATCAGAGTAAAAGTTTCTCCTGCAACCCGTTCCGTTTGTGCTGGATGAACGAACGTCTCTCCACATCATCAGTTCTGAGAGACAAGTGTGTGTGAAAGCCGTCCTTCACCTAGCTTGTTGGGAACACAAATATTATTTTCAGTTGCAAATTACAATCCATAAATATATATGGGGAGGTACTAGCTCCAAATCGGTTTTACAGTGAAAACTGCAGGAACTTCAAACCGGCACTAGAAAACAGACTCAGAAACCAGTGTAAAAGTTTCTCCTACAATCCGTTCACATTGTGCTAGATGAACGAACGTCTCTCCAAAAGCTCAGTTCTGAGACATAAATGTGTGTGAAAGCCGTACTTCACCTAGCTTGTTGGGAACACAAGGTTTCTTATCAGTTGCAAACTCCACTCCCTACATATATATGGGTAGGTAGTATATCCAAAACGGTTTTACAGTGAAAAATGTAGGAATATCAAGCCGGCAGTTGGAAACATACTTAGACCCTAGTGTAGAATATTCTCCTGCAAACCGTTCACTTTGTGCTAGATGAACGAACGTCTCTCCCATGCTCAGTTCTGAGAGGTAAATGTGTGTAAAGCCGTCCTTCACTTAACTTGTTGGGAACAAAAAATTTCTTTTCATTTGCAAACTGCACTCCGTACATATATATGGGGAGGTACCAGCTCCAACTCGGTTTTACAGTAAAAGTGCAGGAACTTCATACCGGCCCTAGGAAACAGACTGAGAAACCAGAGTAAAAGTTTCTCCTGCAACCCGATCCCTTTGTGCTAGATGAACGAAAGTCTCTCCACATGCTCAGTACTGAGACATAATTGTGTGTCAAAGCCGTCCTTCAACTAGCTTTTTGGGAACATAAAGTTTCCTTTAAGTTGCAAACTACACTCCATATATATATATGGGGAAGTACTAGCTCCAACTCGGTTTTACAGTGAAAACTGAAGGAACTTCAAACCGGCAGTAGGAAACATACTGAGAAACCAGAGTAATAGTTTGTCCTGCAAAACCTTCACTTTGCGCTAGATGAACGAACGTCTCTCCACGTAATCAATTCTCAGATATTTGTCTGTTTTAAAGCTGTCATTCACATAGCTTGTTGGGAACAGAAAGTTTCTTTTCAGTTGCAAACTACACACAATACTAATATATGGGGAGGAACTAGACCCAACTCCGTTTTAAAGTGAAAACTGCAGGAACTTCATACCGGAACTAGGAAACAGACTGAGAAACCAGAGTAAAAGTTTCTCCTGCAAACCGTTCCATTTGTGCTAGATGAACGAATGTCTCTCCAAATACTAAGTTCTCAGAGATTTGTGTGTGAGAAAGCCGTCCTTCACCTAGTTTGTTGGGAACATAAAGTTTCTTTTCAGTTGCAAACTACACTCCATACATATATATGGGGTGGTACTAGCTCCAACTCTGTTTTAAAGTGAAAATTGCAGGAACAACAAACCGGCACTAGGAAATATACTGAGAAAGCCGAGTAATAGTTTGTCCTGCAACCCCTTCCATTTGTGCTAGATGAACGAAGATCTCTCCATATACTCAATTCTCAGAAATATGTGTGTGTGAAAGCCTTCCTTCACCTAGCTTGTTTGGAACAAAAAGTTTCTTTTCAGTTGCTAACTACAATCCATACAAATATATGCGCAGGTAGTAGCTCCAACTCGGTTTTACACTGAAAACTACAGGAACTTCAATCCGGCACCTGGAAACAGACTGAGAAACCAGAGAATATATTTCTCCTGAAACCCGTTCCAATGTGCTAGATGAACAAACGTCTCTGCACATACTCCGTTCTCAGAGATAAGTGTGTGTGAAAGCCGTCCTTCACCAAGCTTGTTGGGAACACAAAGGTTGTTTTCAGTTGCAATCTACACTCCATACTTATATCTGGGGATATACTAGCTCCAACACAATTTTACAGTGAAAACTGCTGGAACTTCAAACCGGCCCTAGGAAACAGACTGAGAAACCAGAGTAAAAGTTTCTCCGGCAAACCGTTCCCTTTGTGCTAGATGAACAAATGTCTCTCCAAATACTCAGTTCTCAGAGATAAGTGTGTGTGAAAGCCGTCCTTCTCGTAGTTTGTTGGGAACACAATGTTTCTTTTCAGTTGCAAACTACACTCCATACATCTGTATGGGTTGGTATTAGCTCCAACTCGGTTTTACAGTGAAAAATTCAGCAACATCAAACCGCCACTAGGAAACAGACTGAGAAACCTGAGTTAAAGTTTCTCCTGCAACCCTTTCCAATGTGCTAGATGAACGAACGTCTCTGCACATACTCAGTTCTCAGAGATAAGTTTTGGTAAAACCGTACTTCACCAAGCTTGTTGGGAACACAAAGTTTCTTTTCAGTTGCAAACTACACTCCATATATATATATGGTGAAGTACTAGCTCCAACTCGGTTTTACAGTGAAAACTGAAGGAACTTCAAACCGGCAGTAGGAAACAGACTGAGAACCTAGTGTAAAAGTTTCTCCTGCAAACCGTTCGGTTTGTGCTGGATGAACGAATGTCTCTCCACATCATCAGTTCTGAGAGCCAATTGTGTGTGAAAGCTGTCCTTCACCTAGCTTGTTGCGAAAACAAAGTTTCTTTTCAGTTGCAAACTACACTCCATACATATATATTGGTAGGTACTAGTTTCAACTCTGTTTTACAGTGAAAACTGCAGGAACTTCAAACCGAAACTTGGAAACAGACTGAGAAACCAGAGTAAAAGTTTCTCCTGCAAATCTTTCCATTTGTGCTAGATGAACGAATGTCTCTCCACATGCTAATTTCTGAGAGATAAGTGTGTGTGAAAGCCGTACTTCACCTAGCTTGTTGGGAAAACAAAGTTTCTTTTCAATTGAAAACTACCCTCCATACATATATATGGGGAGGTATTTGCTCAAAATCGGTTTTACAGTGATAACTGCAGGAACTTCAAACAGGCACTAGGAAACAGACTGAGAAACCACAGTAAAAATTTCTACTAGAATCCGTTCACATTTTGCTACATGAAAGAAAGTCTCTCCACATGCTCAGTTCTGAGAGATAAGTGTGTGTGAAAGCCGTCCTTCACCTAGCTTGTTGGGAACACAAAGTTTCTTTTCAGTTGCAAACTCCACTCCATATATATATATGGGTAGGTACTAGCTCCAACTGGCTTTTACAGTGAAAACTGCAGGAACTTCAAAACGACACTAGGAAACAGACTTAGAAACCAGAGTAAAAGTTTCTCCTGCAACCCGTTCCATTTGTGCTAGATGAATAACGTCACTCCACATGCTAAGTTCTGAAAGATAAGTGTGTGTGAAAGCCGTCCTTCAGCTAACTAGTTGGGAACACAAATTTTCTATTCAGTTGCAAACTCCACTCCGTACATATATATGGGGAGGTACGAGCTCCAGCTCCATTTTACAGTGAAAAGTGCAGGAAATTCATACCGGCCCTAGGAAACAGACTTAGAAACTAGAGTAAAAGTTACCCCTGCAACCATTTCCCTTTGTACTAGATGAACGAACGTCTCTCCACATGCTCAGTACTGAGACATAAGTGTGTGTGAAAGCCGTCCTTGAACTAGCTATTTGGGAACATAAAGTTTCCTTTAAGTTGCAAAATAACTCCATATATATATATGGGGAATTACTAGCTCCAACACGGGTTTACAGTGAAAACTGCAGGAAATTCAAACCGGCACTAGGAAACAGACTGGGAAACCAGAGTAAAAGTTTCTCCTGCAAACCGTTCCATTTGTGCTAGATGAACGAAAGTCTCTCCACATGCTCATTTCTGGAAGATAAGTGTGTGTGAAAGTCGTCCTTCACCTAGCTTGTTGGCACCACGAAGTTTCTTTTCAGTTGCAATCTACCCTCCATACATATATATGGGGAGGTATTAGCTCCAAATCGGTTTTACAGTGAAAACTGCAGGAACTTCAAACCGGCACTAGGAAACAGACTGAGAAACAGGAGTAAAAATTTCTCCTACAATCCGTTCACATTTTGCTAGATGAACGAACGTCTCTCCACATGCTCAGTTCTGAGAGAAAATTGTGTGTGAAAGCCGAACTTCACCTAGCTTGTTGGGAACACATAGTTTCTTTTCGAATGCAAACTACACTTCATACATATATATAGGGAGGTACTAGCTCCAAATCGCTTTTACAAGGAAAACTGCACGAACTTTAAACCGGCACTAGGAAACAGACTGAGAAACCGGGGTTAAATTGTATCCTGCAACACTTTCCCATTGTGCAAGATGAACGAACGTCTCTCCCATGCTCAGTTCTGAGAGACAAGTGTGTGTGAAAGCCGAACTTCACCTAGCTTGATGGGAACACAAAGTTTCTTTACAATTGGAAACTCCATTCCGTACATATATATGGGGAGGTACAAGCTCCAACTCGCTTTTACAGTGAAAACTGAAGGAACTTCAAACCGGCAGTTTGAAACAAACTGAGAACACAGTGTAAATGTTTCTCCTGCAACCCGTTCCCTTTTTGCTAGATGAACGAACGTCTCTCCACATGCTCAGATCTGAGAGTTAAGTGGTGTGGAAGCCGTCCTTCACCTAGCTTGTTGGGAACACAAAGTTTCTTTTCAGTTGCAAACTCCAATCCATACATATATATGTGTAGGTAGTATTTCCAAAACGTTTTTACAGTGAAATTGCAGGAAATTCAATCCGGCACTAGGAAATACACTTAGACCCCAGTGTAAAAGTTTCTCCTGCAAACAGTTCCCTTTGTGCTAGATGAACGAACGTCTCTCCCATGCTCAGTTCTGAGAGGTAAATGTGTGTAAAGCCGTCCTTCACTTAACTTGTTGGGAACAAAAAATTTCTTTTCATTTGCAAACTGCACTCCGTACATATATATGGGGAGGTACCAGCTCCAACTCGGTTTTACAGTAAAAGTGCAGGAACTTCATACCGGCCCTAGGAAACAGACTGAGAAACCAGAGTAAAAGTTTCTCCTGCAACCCGATCCCTTTGTGCTAGATGAACGAAAGTCTCTCCACATGCTCAGTACTGAGACATAATTGTGTGTCAAAGCCGTCCTTCAACTAGCTTTTTGGGAACATAAAGTTTCCTTTAAGTTGCAAACTACACTCCATATATATATATGGGGAAGTACTAGCTCCAACTCGGTTTTACAGTGAAAACTGAAGGAACTTCAAACCGGCAGTAGGAAACATACTGAGAAACCAGAGTAATAGTTTGTCCTGCAAAACCTTCACTTTGCGCTAGATGAACGAACGTCTCTCCACGTAATCAATTCTCAGATATTTGTCTGTTTTAAAGCTGTCATTCACATAGCTTGTTGGGAACAGAAAGTTTCTTTTCAGTTGCAAACTACACACAATACTAATATATGGGGAGGAACTAGACCCAACTCCGTTTTAAAGTGAAAACTGCAGGAACTTCATACCGGAACTAGGAAACAGACTGAGAAACCAGAGTAAAAGTTTCTCCTGCAAACCGTTCCATTTGTGCTAGATGAACGAATGTCTCTCCAAATACTAAGTTCTCAGAGATTTGTGTGTGAGAAAGCCGTCCTTCACCTAGTTTGTTGGGAACATAAAGTTTCTTTTCAGTTGCAAACTACACTCCATACATATATATGGGGTGGTACTAGCTCCAACTCTGTTTTAAAGTGAAAATTGCAGGAACAACAAACCGGCACTAGGAAATATACTGAGAAAGCCGAGTAATAGTTTGTCCTGCAACCCCTTCCATTTGTGCTAGATGAACGAAGATCTCTCCATATACTCAATTCTCAGAAATATGTGTGTGTGAAAGCCTTCCTTCACCTAGCTTGTTTGGAACAAAAAGTTTCTTTTCAGTTGCTAACTACAATCCATACAAATATATGCGCAGGTAGTAGCTCCAACTCGGTTTTACACTGAAAACTACAGGAACTTCAATCCGGCACCTGGAAACAGACTGAGAAACCAGAGAATATATTTCTCCTGAAACCCGTTCCAATGTGCTAGATGAACAAACGTCTCTGCACATACTCCGTTCTCAGAGATAAGTGTGTGTGAAAGCCGTCCTTCACCAAGCTTGTTGGGAACACAAAGGTTGTTTTCAGTTGCAATCTACACTCCATACTTATATCTGGGGATATACTAGCTCCAACACAATTTTACAGTGAAAACTGCTGGAACTTCAAACCGGCCCTAGGAAACAGACTGAGAAACCAGAGTAAAAGTTTCTCCGGCAAACCGTTCCCTTTGTGCTAGATGAACAAATGTCTCTCCAAATACTCAGTTCTCAGAGATAAGTGTGTGTGAAAGCCGTCCTTCTCGTAGTTTGTTGGGAACACAATGTTTCTTTTCAGTTGCAAACTACACTCCATACATCTGTATGGGTTGGTATTAGCTCCAACTCGGTTTTACAGTGAAAAATTCAGCAACATCAAACCGCCACTAGGAAACAGACTGAGAAACCTGAGTTAAAGTTTCTCCTGCAACCCTTTCCAATGTGCTAGATGAACGAACGTCTCTGCACATACTCAGTTCTCAGAGATAAGTTTTGGTAAAACCGTACTTCACCAAGCTTGTTGGGAACACAAAGTTTCTTTTCAGTTGCAAACTACACTCCATATATATATATGGTGAAGTACTAGCTCCAACTCGGTTTTACAGTGAAAACTGAAGGAACTTCAAACCGGCAGTAGGAAACAGACTGAGAACCTAGTGTAAAAGTTTCTCCTGCAAACCGTTCGGTTTGTGCTGGATGAACGAATGTCTCTCCACATCATCAGTTCTGAGAGCCAATTGTGTGTGAAAGCTGTCCTTCACCTAGCTTGTTGCGAAAACAAAGTTTCTTTTCAGTTGCAAACTACACTCCATACATATATATTGGTAGGTACTAGTTTCAACTCTGTTTTACAGTGAAAACTGCAGGAACTTCAAACCGAAACTTGGAAACAGACTGAGAAACCAGAGTAAAAGTTTCTCCTGCAAATCTTTCCATTTGTGCTAGATGAACGAATGTCTCTCCACATGCTAATTTCTGAGAGATAAGTGTGTGTGAAAGCCGTACTTCACCTAGCTTGTTGGGAAAACAAAGTTTCTTTTCAATTGAAAACTACCCTCCATACATATATATGGGGAGGTATTTGCTCAAAATCGGTTTTACAGTGATAACTGCAGGAACTTCAAACAGGCACTAGGAAACAGACTGAGAAACCACAGTAAAAATTTCTACTAGAATCCGTTCACATTTTGCTACATGAAAGAAAGTCTCTCCACATGCTCAGTTCTGAGAGATAAGTGTGTGTGAAAGCCGTCCTTCACCTAGCTTGTTGGGAACACAAAGTTTCTTTTCAGTTGCAAACTCCACTCCATATATATATATGGGTAGGTACTAGCTCCAACTGGCTTTTACAGTGAAAACTGCAGGAACTTCAAAACGACACTAGGAAACAGACTTAGAAACCAGAGTAAAAGTTTCTCCTGCAACCCGTTCCATTTGTGCTAGATGAATAACGTCACTCCACATGCTAAGTTCTGAAAGATAAGTGTGTGTGAAAGCCGTCCTTCAGCTAACTAGTTGGGAACACAAATTTTCTATTCAGTTGCAAACTCCACTCCGTACATATATATGGGGAGGTACGAGCTCCAGCTCCATTTTACAGTGAAAAGTGCAGGAAATTCATACCGGCCCTAGGAAACAGACTTAGAAACTAGAGTAAAAGTTACCCCTGCAACCATTTCCCTTTGTACTAGATGAACGAACGTCTCTCCACATGCTCAGTACTGAGACATAAGTGTGTGTGAAAGCCGTCCTTGAACTAGCTATTTGGGAACATAAAGTTTCCTTTAAGTTGCAAAATAACTCCATATATATATATGGGGAATTACTAGCTCCAACACGGGTTTACAGTGAAAACTGCAGGAAATTCAAACCGGCACTAGGAAACAGACTGGGAAACCAGAGTAAAAGTTTCTCCTGCAAACCGTTCCATTTGTGCTAGATGAACGAAAGTCTCTCCACATGCTCATTTCTGGAAGATAAGTGTGTGTGAAAGTCGTCCTTCACCTAGCTTGTTGGCACCACGAAGTTTCTTTTCAGTTGCAATCTACCCTCCATACATATATATGGGGAGGTATTAGCTCCAAATCGGTTTTACAGTGAAAACTGCAGGAACTTCAAACCGGCACTAGGAAACAGACTGAGAAACAGGAGTAAAAATTTCTCCTACAATCCGTTCACATTTTGCTAGATGAACGAACGTCTCTCCACATGCTCAGTTCTGAGAGAAAATTGTGTGTGAAAGCCGAACTTCACCTAGCTTGTTGGGAACACATAGTTTCTTTTCGAATGCAAACTACACTTCATACATATATATAGGGAGGTACTAGCTCCAAATCGCTTTTACAAGGAAAACTGCACGAACTTTAAACCGGCACTAGGAAACAGACTGAGAAACCGGGGTTAAATTGTATCCTGCAACACTTTCCCATTGTGCAAGATGAACGAACGTCTCTCCCATGCTCAGTTCTGAGAGACAAGTGTGTGTGAAAGCCGAACTTCACCTAGCTTGATGGGAACACAAAGTTTCTTTACAATTGGAAACTCCATTCCGTACATATATATGGGGAGGTACAAGCTCCAACTCGCTTTTACAGTGAAAACTGAAGGAACTTCAAACCGGCAGTTTGAAACAAACTGAGAACACAGTGTAAATGTTTCTCCTGCAACCCGTTCCCTTTTTGCTAGATGAACGAACGTCTCTCCACATGCTCAGATCTGAGAGTTAAGTGGTGTGGAAGCCGTCCTTCACCTAGCTTGTTGGGAACACAAAGTTTCTTTTCAGTTGCAAACTCCAATCCATACATATATATGTGTAGGTAGTATTTCCAAAACGTTTTTACAGTGAAATTGCAGGAAATTCAATCCGGCACTAGGAAATACACTTAGACCCCAGTGTAAAAGTTTCTCCTGCAAACAGTTCCCTTTGTGCTAGATGAAAGAACGTCTCTACACATGCTCAGTTCTGAGAGATAAGTGGTGTGGAAGCCTTCCTTCAACTAGCTTGTTGGGAACACAAAGTTTCTTTCCAGATGCAAACTCCACTCCATACATATATATGGGGTGTTAATAGCTCCAACTCGGTTTTACAGTGAAAACTGCAGGAACTTCAAACCGGCACTAGGAAACAGACTGAGAATCCAGAGTAAAAGTTTCTCCTGCAAACAGTTCCCTTTGTGCTAGATGAAAGAACGTCTCTCCACATGCTCAGTTCTGAGAGATAAGGGGTGTGGAAGCCGTCCTTCACCTAGCTTGTTGGGAACACAAAGTTTCTTTTCAGTTGCAAACTCCACTCCATACATATATATGTGTAGGTAGTATTTCCAAAACGTTTTTACAGTGAAATTGCAGGAAATTCAATCCGGCACTAGGAAATATACTTAGACCCCAGTGTAAAAGTTTCTCTTGCAAACCGTTCCCTTTGTGCTAGATGAACGAACGACTATCCCATGCTCAGTTCTGAGAGAAAATTGTGTGTGAATTCCGACCTTCACCTAGCTTGAAGGGAACACAAAATATCTTTTCAGTTGCAAACTAAAATCCATATATATATATGAGGAGGTTCCTGGTCCAACTCCGTTTTACAGTGAAAACTGAAGGAACTTCAAACCGGCACTAGGAAACAGACTGAGAAACCAGAGTAAAAGTTTCTCCTGCAAACCGTTCCCTTTGTGCTAGATGAACGAACGTATCTCTCCATGCTCAGTTCTGAGAGACAAGTGTGTGTGAAAGCTGTCCTTCACCTAGCTTGTTGGGAACACAAAATTTCTTTTCAGTTGCAAACTACGCTCCATAAATATATATGGGGAAGTTCAAGCTCCAACTCGGTTTTACAGTGACAACTGCATTAACTTCAAACCGGCACTAGGAAAAATACTGAGAAACCAGAGTAAAACTTTCTCCTGCAAATCGTTCCCTTTGTGCTACATGAACGAACGTCTCTACACATGCTTCGTTCTAAGAGACAAGTGTGTGTGAAAGCCGTACTTCACCTAGCTGGTTGGGAACACAAAATTTCTTTTCAGTTGCAAACTGCGCTCCATAAATATATATGGGGAAGTTCAAGCTCCAACTCGGTTTTACAGTGACAACTGCATTAACTTCAAACCGGCAATAGGAAAAATACTGAGAAACCAGAGTAAATCTTTCTCCTGCAAATCGTTCCCTTTGTGCTACATGAACGAACGTCTCTACACATGCTTAGTTTTGAGAGACAAGTGTGTGTGAAAGCCGTCCTTCACCTAGCTTGTTGGGAACACAAAGTTTCTTTTCAGTTGCAAACTCCACTCCAAATATATATATGGGTATTTACTAGCTCCAACTGGCTTTTACAGTGAAAACTGCAGGAACTTCAAACCGGCACTAGGAAACAGACTTAGAAACCAGAGTAAAAGTTTCTCCTGCAACCCGTTCCATTTGTGCTAGATGAATAACGTCACTCCACATGCTAAGTTCTGAAAGATAAGTGTGTGTGAAAGCCGTCCTTCAGCTAACTAGTTGGGAACACAAATTTTCTTTTCAGTTGTAATCTCCACTCCGTACATATATATGGGGAGGTACGAGCTCCAACACCATTTTACAGTGAAAAGTGCAGGAACTTCATACCGGTCCTAGGAAACAGACTTAGAAACCAGAGTAAAAGTTACTCCTGCAACCCGTTCCCTTTGTGCTAGATGAACGAACGTCTCTCCACATGATCAGTACTGAGACATAAGTGTGTGTGAAAGCCGTCCTTGAACTAGCTATTTGGGAACATAAAGTTTCCTTTAAGTTGCAAAATAACTCCATATATATATATGGGGCATTACTAGCTCCAACACGGGTTTACAGTGAAAACTGCAGGAAATTCAAACCGGCACTAGGAAACAGACTGGGTAACCAGAGTAAAAGTTTCTCCTGCAAACCGTTCCATTTGTGCTAGATGAACGAAAGTCTCTCCACATGCTCATTTCTGGAAGATAAGTGTGTGTGAAAGTCGTCCTTCACCTAGCTTGTTGGCAACACGAAGTTTCTTTTCAGTTGCAATCTACCCTCCATACATATATATGGGGAGGTATTAGCTCCAAATCGGTTTTACAGTGAAAACTGCAGGAACTTCAAACCGGCACTAGGAAACAGACTGAGAAACAGGAGTAAAAATTTCTCCTACAATCCGTTCACATTTTGCTAGATGAACGAACGTCTCTCCACATGCTCAGTTCTGAGAGAAAATTGTGTGTGAAAGCCGACCTTCACCTAGCTTGTTGGGAACACATAGTTTCTTTTCGAATGCAAACTACACTTCATACATATATATAGGGAGGTACTAGCTCCAAATCGCTTTTTCAAGGAAAACTGCACGAACTTTAAAACCGGCACTAGGAAACAGACTGAGAAACCGGGGTTAAATTATATCCTGCAACCCTTTCCCATTGTGCAAGATGAACGAACGTCTCTCCCATGCTCAGTTCTGAGAGACAAGTAAGTGTGAAAGCCGAACTTCACCTAGCTTGATGGGAACACAAAGTTTCTTTACAATTGGAAACTCCATTCCGTACATATATATGGGGAGGTACAAGCTCCAAATCGCTTTTACAGTGAAAACTGAAGGAACTTCAAACCGGCAGTTTGAAACAGACTGAGAACACAGTGTAAATGTTTCTCCTGCAACCCGTTCCCTTTTTGCTAGATGAACGAACGTCTCTCCACATGCTCCCTTCTGAGAGATAAGTGTGTGCGAAAGCCTACATTCAACTAGCTTGTTGGGAACACAAAGTTTCTTTCCAGATGCAAACTCCACTCCATACATATATATGGGGTGTTAATAGCTCCAACTCGGTTTTACAGTGAAAACTGCAGGAACTTCAAACCGGCACTAGGAAACAGACTGAGAATCCAGAGTAAAAGTTTCTCCTGCAAACAGTTCCCTTTGTGCTAGATGAAAGAACGTCTCTCCACATGCTCAGTTCTGAGAGATAAGTGGTGTGGAAGCCGTCCTTCACCTAGCTTGTTGGGAACACAAAGTTTCTTTTCAGTTGCAAACTCCACTCCATACATATATATGTGTAGGTAGTATTTCCAAAACGTTTTTACAGTGAAATTGCAGGAAATTCAATCCGGCACTAGGAAATAGACTTAGATCCCAGTGTAAAAGTTTCTCCTGCAAACATTTCCCTTTGTGCTAGATGAACGAACGACTATCCCATGCTCAGTTCTGAGAGAAATTTGTGTGTGAAATCCGACCTTCACCTACCTTGATGGGAACACAAAGTATCTTTTCAGTTGCAAACAAAAATCCATATATATATATGAGGAGGTTCCAGGTCCAACTCCGTTTTACAGTGAAAACTGAAGGAACTTCAAACCGGCAGTAGGAAACAGACTGAGAAACCAGAGTAAAAGTTTCTCCTGCAAACCGTTCCCTTTGTGCTAGATGAACGAACGTATCTCTCCATGCTCAGTTCTGAGAGACAAGTGTGTGTGAAAGCCGTCCTTCACCTAGCTTGTTGGGAACACAAAGTTTCCTTTCAGTTGCAAACTACGCTCCATAAATATATATGGGGAAGTTCAAGCTCCAACTCGGTTTTACAGTGACAACTGCATTAACTTCAAACCGGCACTAGGAAAAATACTGAGAAACCAGAGTAAAACTTTCTCCTGCAAATCGTTCCCTTTGTGCTACATGAAAGAACGTCTTTACACATGCTTCGTTCTGAGAGACAAGTGTGTGTGAAAGCCGTCCTTCACCTAGGTGGTTGGGAACACAAAGTTTGTTTTCAGTTGCAAACTGCGCTCCATAAATATATATGGGGATGTTCAAGCTCCAACTCGGTTTTACAGTGACAACTGCATTAACTTCAAACCGGCACTAGGAAAAATACTGAGAAACCAGAGTAAAACTTTCTCCTGCAAATCGTTCCCTTTGTGCTACATGAACGAACGTCTCTACACATGCTTAGTTCTGAGAGACAAGTGTGTGTGAAAGCCGTTCTTCACCTAGCTTGTTGGGAACACAAAGTTTCTTTTCAGTTGCAAACTCCACTCCAAATATATATATGGGTATTTACTACCTCCAACTGGCTTTTACAGTGAAAACTGCAGGATCTTCAAACCCGCACTAGGAAACAGACTTAGAAACCAGAGTAAAAGTTTCTCCTGCAACCCGTTCCATTTGTGCTAGATGAATAAAGTCACTCCACATGCTAAGTTCTGAAAGATAAGTGTGTGTGAAAGCCGTCCTTCAGCTAACTAGTTGGGAACACAAATTTTCTTTTCAGTTGCAAACTCCACTCCGTACATATATATGGGGAGGTACGAGCTCCAACACCATTTTACAGTGAAAAGTGCAGGAACTTCATACCGGTCCTAGGAAACAGACTTAGAAACCAGAGTAAAAGTTACTCCTGCAACCCGTTCCCTTTGTGCTAGATGAACGGACGTCTCTCCACATGATCAGTACTGAGACATAAGTGTGTGTGAAAGCCGTCCTTGAACTAGCTATTTGGGAACATAAAGTTTCCTTTAAGTTGCAAAATAACTCCATATATATATATGGGGAATTACTAGCTCCAACACGGGTTTACAGTGAAAACTGCAGGAAATTCAAACTGGCACTAGGAAACAGACTGGGTAACCAGAGTAAAAGTTTCTCCTGCAAACCGTTCCCTTTGTGCTAGATGAACGAAAGTCTCTCCACATGCTCATTTCTGGAAGATAAGTGTGTGTGAAAGTCGTCCTTCACCTAGCTTGTTGGCAACACGAAGTTTCTTTTCAGTTGCAATCTACCTTCCATACATATATATGGGGAGGTATTAGCTCCAAATCGGTTTTACAGTGAAAACTGCAGGAACTTCAAACCGGCACTAGGAAACAGACTGAGAAACAGGAGTAAAAATTTCTCCTACAATCCGTTCACATTTTGCTAGATGAACGAACGTCTCTCCACATGCTCAGTTCTGAGAGACAATTGTGTGTGAAAGCCGAACTTCACCTAGCTTGTTGGGAACACATAGTTTCTTTTCAAATGCAAACTACACTTCATACATATATATAGGGCGGTACAAGCTCCAAATCGCTTTTACAAGGAAAACTGCACGAACTTTAAAACCGGCACTAGGAAACAGACTGAGAAACCTGGGTTAAATTGTATCCTGCAACCCTTTCCCATTGTGCAAGATGAAAGAACGTCTCTCCCATGCTCAGTTCTGAGAGACAATTGTGTGTGAAAGCCGAACTTCACCTAGCTTGATGGGAACACAAAGTATCTTTCAGTTGCAAACTAAAATCCATATATATATATGAGGAGGTTCCAGGTCCAACTCGATTTTACAGTGACAACTGCATTAACTTCAAATCGGCACTAGGAAAAATACTGAGAAACCAGAGTAAAACTTTCTCCTGCAAATCGTTCCCTTTGTGCTACATGAACGAACGTCTCTACACATGCTTAGTTCTGAGAGACAAGTGTGTGTGAAAGCCGTCCTTCACCTAGCTTGTTGGGAACACAAAGTTTCTTTTCAGTTGCAAACTCCACTCCAAATATATATATGGGTATTTACTAGCTCCAACTGGCTTTTACAGTGAAAACTGCAGGAACTTCAAACGGGCAGTTTGAAACAGACTGAGAACACAGTGTAAATGTTTCTCCTGCAACCCGTTCCCTTTTTGCTAGATGAACGAACGTCTCTCCACATGCTCCCTTCTGAGAGATAAGTGTGTGCGAAAGCCTTCCTTCAACTAGCTTGTTGGGAACACAAAGTTTCTTTTCAGTTGCAAACACCACTCCATACATATATATGTGTAGGTAGTACTTCCAAAACGTTTTTACAGTGAAATTGCAGGAAATTCAATCCGGCACTAGGAAATAGACTTAGATCCCAGTGTAAAAGTTTCTCCTGCAAACATTTCCCTTTGTGCTAGATGAACGAACGACTATCCCATGCTCAGTTCTGAGAGAAAATTGTGTGTGAAATCCGACCTTCACCTACCTTGATGGGAACACAAAGTATCTTTTCAGTTGCAAACAAAAATCCATATATATATATGAGGAGGTTCCAGGTCCAACTCCGTTTTACAGTGAAAACTGAAGGAACTTCAAACCGGCAGTAGGAAACAGACTGAGAAACCAGAGTAAAAGTTTCTCCTGCAAACCGTTCCCTTTGTGCTAGATGAACGAACGTATCTCTCCATGCTCAGTTCTGAGAGACAAGTTTGTGTGAAAGCCGTCCTTCACCTAGCTTGTTGGGAACACAAAGTTTCCTTTCAGTTGCAAACTACGCTCCATAAATATATATGGGGAAGTTCAAGCTCCAACTCGGTTTTACAGTGACAACTGCATTAACTTCAAACCGGCACTAGGAAAAATACTGAGAAACCAGAGTAAAACTTTCTCCTGCAAATCGTTCCCTTTGTGCTACATGAAAGAACGTCTTTACACATGCTTCGTTCTGAGAGACAAGTGTGTGTGAAAGCCGTCCTTCACCTAGGTGGTTGGGAACACAAAGTTTGTTTTCAGTTGCAAACTGCGCTCCATAAATATATATGGGGATGTTCAAGCTCCAACTCGGTTTTACAGTGACAACTGCATTAACTTCAAACCGGCACTAGGAAAAATACTGAGAAACCAGAGTAAAACTTTCTCCTGCAAATCGTTCCCTTTGTGCTACATGAACGAACGTCTCTACACATGCTTAGTTCTGAGAGACAAGTGTGTGTGAAAGCCGTTCTTCACCTAGCTTGTTGGGAACACAAAGTTTCTTTTCAGTTGCAAACTCCACTCCAAATATATATATGGGTATTTACTACCTCCAACTGGCTTTTACAGTGAAAACTGCAGGATCTTCAAACCCGCACTAGGAAACAGACTTAGAAACCAGAGTAAAAGTTTCTCCTGCAACCCGTTCCATTTGTGCTAGATGAATAAAGTCACTCCACATGCTAAGTTCTGAAAGATAAGTGTGTGTGAAAGCCGTCCTTCAGCTAACTAGTTGGGAACACAAATTTTCTTTTCAGTTGCAAACTCCACTCCGTACATATATATGGGGAGGTACGAGCTCCAACACCATTTTACAGTGAAAAGTGCAGGAACTTCATACCGGTCCTAGGAAACAGACTTAGAAACCAGAGTAAAAGTTACTCCTGCAACCCGTTCCCTTTGTGCTAGATGAACGGACGTCTCTCCACATGATCAGTACTGAGACATAAGTGTGTGTGAAAGCCGTCCTTGAACTAGCTATTTGGGAACATAAAGTTTCCTTTAAGTTGCAAAATAACTCCATATATATATATGGGGAATTACTAGCTCCAACACGGGTTTACAGTGAAAACTGCAGGAAATTCAAACTGGCACTAGGAAACAGACTGGGTAACCAGAGTAAAAGTTTCTCCTGCAAACCGTTCCCTTTGTGCTAGATGAACGAAAGTCTCTCCACATGCTCATTTCTGGAAGATAAGTGTGTGTGAAAGTCGTCCTTCACCTAGCTTGTTGGCAACACGAAGTTTCTTTTCAGTTGCAATCTACCTTCCATACATATATATGGGGAGGTATTAGCTCCAAATCGGTTTTACAGTGAAAACTGCAGGAACTTCAAACCGGCACTAGGAAACAGACTGAGAAACAGGAGTAAAAATTTCTCCTACAATCCGTTCACATTTTGCTAGATGAACGAACGTCTCTCCACATGCTCAGTTCTGAGAGACAATTGTGTGTGAAAGCCGAACTTCACCTAGCTTGTTGGGAACACATAGTTTCTTTTCAAATGCAAACTACACTTCATACATATATATAGGGCGGTACAAGCTCCAAATCGCTTTTACAAGGAAAACTGCACGAACTTTAAAACCGGCACTAGGAAACAGACTGAGAAACCTGGGTTAAATTGTATCCTGCAACCCTTTCCCATTGTGCAAGATGAAAGAACGTCTCTCCCATGCTCAGTTCTGAGAGACAATTGTGTGTGAAAGCCGAACTTCACCTAGCTTGATGGGAACACAAAGTATCTTTTCAGTTGCAAACTAAAATCCATATATATATATGAGGAGGTTCCAGGTCCAACTCGATTTTACAGTGACAACTGCATTAACTTCAAATCGGCACTAGGAAAAATACTGAGAAACCAGAGTAAAACTTTCTCCTGCAAATCGTTCCCTTTGTGCTACATGAACGAACGTCTCTACACATGCTTAGTTCTGAGAGACAAGTGTGTGTGAAAGCCGTCCTTCACCTAGCTTGTTGGGAACACAAAGTTTCTTTTCAGTTGCAAACTCCACTCCAAATATATATATGGGTATTTACTAGCTCCAACTGGCTTTTACAGTGAAAACTGCAGGAACTTCAAACGGGCAGTTTGAAACAGACTGAGAACACAGTGTAAATGTTTCTCCTGCAACCCGTTCCCTTTTTGCTAGATGAACGAACGTCTCTCCACATGCTCCCTTCTGAGAGATAAGTGTGTGCGAAAGCCTTCCTTCAACTAGCTTGTTGGGAACACAAAGTTTCTTTTCAGTTGCAAACACCACTCCATACATATATATGTGTAGGTAGTACTTCCAAAACGTTTTTACAGTGAAATTGCAGGAAATTCAATCCGGCACTAGGAAATAGACTTAGACCCCTGTGTAAAAGTTTCTCCTGCAAACCGTTCCCTTTGTGCTAGATGAACGAACGACTCTCCCAAGCTCAGTTCTGAGAGAAAATTGTGTGTGAAATCCGACCTTCACCTAGCTTGATGGGAACACAAAGTATCTTTTCAGTTGCAAACTAAAATCCATATATATATATGAGGAGGTTCCAGGTCCAACTCGGTTTTACAGTGACAACTGCATTAACTTCAAACCGCCACTAGGAAAAATACTGAGAAACCAGAGTAAAACTTTCTCCTGCAAATCGTTCCCTTTGTGCTACAGGAACGAACGTCTCTACACATGCTTAGTTCTGAGAGACAAGTGTGTGTGAAAGCCGTCCTTCACCTACCTTGTTGGGAACACAAAGTTTCTTTTCAGTTGCAAACTCCACTCCAAATATATATACGGGTATTTACTAGCTCCAACTGGCTTTTACAGTGAAAACTGCAGGAACTTCAAATCGGCACTAGGAAACAGACTTAGAAACCAGAGTAAAAGTTTCTCCTGCAACCCGTTCCATTTGTGCTAGATGAATAACATCACTCCACATGCTAAGTTCTGAAAGATAAGTGTTTGTGAAAGCCGTCCTTCAGCTAACTAGTTGGGAACACAAATTTTCTTTTCAGTTGCAAACTCCACTCCGTACATATATATGGGGAGGTACGAGCTCCAACTTCATTTTACAGTGAAAAGTGCACGAACTTCATACCGGCCCTAGGAAACAGACTTAGAAACCAGAGTAAAAGTTACTCCTGCAACCCGTTCCCTTTGTGCTAGATGAACGAACGTCTCTCCACATGCTCCCTTCTGAGAGATAAGTGTGTGCGAAAGCCTCCCTTCAACTAGCTTGTTGGGAACACAAAGTTTCTTTCCAGATGCAAACTTCACTCCATACATATATATGGAGTGTTACTAGCTCCAACTCGGTTTTACAGTGAAAACTGCAGGAACTTCAAACCGTCACTTGGAAACAGTCTGAGAATCCAGAGTAAAAGTTTCTCCGGCAAACCGTTCCCCTTGTGCTAGATGAAAGAACGTCTCTCCACATGCTCAGTTCTGAGATATAAGTGGTGTGGAAGCCGTCCTTCACCTAGCTTGTTGGGAACACAAAGTTTCTTTTCAGTTGCAAACTCCACTCCATACATATATATGTGTAGGTTGTATTTCCAAAACTTTTTTACAGTGAAATTGCAGGAAATTCAATCCGGCACTAGGAAATAGACTTAGACCCCAGTGTAAAAGTTTCTCCTGCAAACCGTTCCCTTTGTGCTAGATGAACGAACGTCTCTCCCATGCTCAGTTCTGAGAGAAAATTGTGTGTGAAATCCGACCTTCACCTAGCTTGATGGGAACACAAAGTATCTTTTCAGTTGTAAACTAAAATACATATATATATATGTGGAGGTTCCAGGTCCAACTCCGTTTTACAGTGAAAACTGAAGGAAATTCAAACCGGCAGTTTGAAACAGACTGAGAACCCAGTGTAAAATTTCCCTTGCAACCCGTTCCCTTTGTGCTATGTGAACCAACGTCTCTCCACATGCTCAGTTCTGAGAGATAAGTGTGTGTGAAAGCCGTCCTTCAACTAACATGTTGGGAACACAAAGTTTCTTTTCAGTTGCAAACTCCAATCCATACATATATATGGGAAGGTACTAGCTCCAAATCGGTTTTACACTGGAAACTGCAGGAACTTCGAACCGACACTAGAAAACAGACTGAGAAACCAGAGTAAAAGTTTCTTCTACAATCCATTCTTATTTGCTAGATGAACGAACGTCTCTCCACAAGCTCAGTTCTGAGACATAAGTGTGTGTTAAAGCCGTCCTTCACGTAGCTTGTTGGAAACACAAGGTTTCTTATCAGTTGCAAACTCCACTCCATACATATATATGGGTAGGTAGTACCTCCAAAACGGTTTTACAGTGAAAAATGCAGGAATTTCAAGCCAGCAGTTGGAAACATACTTAGACCCCAGTGTAAAATATTCTCCTGCAAACCGTTCACTTTGTGCTAGAGGAACGAACGTCTCTCCCATGCTCAGTTCTGAGAGGTAAGTGTGTGTAAAGCCGTCCTTCACCTAACTTGTTGGGAACACAATATTTCTTTTCAGTTGCAAACTGCACTCCGTACATATATATGGGGAGGTACCAGCTCCAACTCGGTTTACAGTAAAAGTGCAGGAAGTTCATACTGGCCCTAGGAAACAGACTGAGAAACCAGAGTAAATGTTTCTCCTTCAACCCGTTCCATTTTTGCAGGATGAAAGAAAGTCTCTCCACATGTCCAGTACTGAGACTGGTGTGTGTGAAAGCCGTCCTTCACCTAGGTATTTGGAAACATAAAGTTACCTTTAAGTTGCAAACTTCACTCCATATATATATGGGGAAGTACTAGCTCCAACTCGGTTTTACAGTGAAAACTGAAGGAACTTCAAACGGGCAGTTTGAAACAGACTGAGAACACAGTATTAATGTTTCTCCTGCAACCCGTTCCATTTTTGCTACATGAACGAACGTCTCTCCACATGCTCCCTTCTGAGAGATAAGTGTGTGCGAAAGCCTTCCTTCAACAAGCTTGTTGGTAACACAAAGTTTCTTTCCAGATGCAAACTCCACTCCATACATATATATGGGGTGTTACTAGCTCCATCTCGGTTTTACAGTGTAAACTGCAGGAAATTCAAACCGGCACTAGGAAACAGACTGAGAATGCAGAGTAAAACTTTCTCCTGCAAACCGTTCCATTTGTGCTACATGAACGAACGTCTCTACACATGCTTAGATCTGAGAGACATGTGTGTGTGAAAGCCGTCCTTCACCTAGCTTGATGGGAACACAAATTATCTTTTCAGTTGCAAACTAAAATCCATATATATAAATGAGGAGGTTCCATGTCCAACTCAGTTTTACAGTGAAAACTGAAGGAACTTCAAACCGGCAGTAGGAAACAGACTGAGAAAACAGAGTAAAAGTTTCTCCTGCAAACCGTTCCATTTGTGCTACATGAACGAACGTCTCTACACATGCTTAGATCTGAGAGACAAGTGTGTGTGAAAGCCGTCCTTCACCTAGCTTGTTGGGAACACAAATTTTCTTTTCAGTTGAAAACTCCACTCCGTACATATATATGGGGAGGTACGAGCTCCAACTCCATTTTACAGTGAAAAGTGCAGGAACTTCATACCGGCCCTAGGAAGCAGACTTAGAGACCAGAGTAAATGTTACTACTGCAACCCGTTCCTTTTGTGCTAGATGAACGAACGTCTCTCCACATGATCAGTACTGAGACATAAGTGTGTGTGAAAGCCGTCCTTGGACTAGCTATTTGGGAACATAAAGTTTCCTTTAAGTTGCCAAATAACTCCATATATATATATGGGGAATTACTAGCTCCAACTCGGTTTTACAGTGACAACTGCATTAACTTCAAACCGGCACTAGGAAAAATACTGAGAAACCAGAGTAAAACTTTCTCCTGCAAATCGTTCCCTTTGTGCTACATGAACGAACGTCTCTACACATGCTTAGTTCTGAGAGACAAGTGTGTGTGAAAGCCGTTCTTCACCTAGCTTGTTGGGAACACAAAGTTTCTTTTCAGTTGCAAACTCCACTCCAAATATATATATGGGTATTTACTACCTCCAACTGGCTTTTACAGTGAAAACTGCAGGATCTTCAAACCCGCACTAGGAAACAGACTTAGAAACCAGAGTAAAAGTTTCTCCTGCAACCCGTTCCATTTGTGCTAGATGAATAAAGTCACTCCACATGCTAAGTTCTGAAAGATAAGTGTGTGTGAAAGCCGTCCTTCAGCTAACTAGTTGGGAACACAAATTTTCTTTTCAGTTGCAAACTCCACTCCGTACATATATATGGGGAGGTACGAGCTCCAACACCATTTTACAGTGAAAAGTGCAGGAACTTCATACCGGTCCTAGGAAACAGACTTAGAAACCAGAGTAAAAGTTACTCCTGCAACCCGTTCCCTTTGTGCTAGATGAACGGACGTCTCTCCACATGATCAGTACTGAGACATAAGTGTGTGTGAAAGCCGTCCTTGAACTAGCTATTTGGGAACATAAAGTTTCCTTTAAGTTGCAAAATAACTCCATATATATATATGGGGAATTACTAGCTCCAACACGGGTTTACAGTGAAAACTGCAGGAAATTCAAACTGGCACTAGGAAACAGACTGGGTAACCAGAGTAAAAGTTTCTCCTGCAAACCGTTCCCTTTGTGCTAGATGAACGAAAGTCTCTCCACATGCTCATTTCTGGAAGATAAGTGTGTGTGAAAGTCGTCCTTCACCTAGCTTGTTGGCAACACGAAGTTTCTTTTCAGTTGCAATCTACCTTCCATACATATATATGGGGAGGTATTAGCTCCAAATCGGTTTTACAGTGAAAACTGCAGGAACTTCAAACCGGCACTAGGAAACAGACTGAGAAACAGGAGTAAAAATTTCTCCTACAATCCGTTCACATTTTGCTAGATGAACGAACGTCTCTCCACATGCTCAGTTCTGAGAGACAATTGTGTGTGAAAGCCGAACTTCACCTAGCTTGTTGGGAACACATAGTTTCTTTTCAAATGCAAACTACACTTCATACATATATAGGGCGGTACAAGCTCCAAATCGCTTTTACAAGGAAAACTGCACGAACTTTAAAACCGGCACTAGGAAACAGACTGAGAAACCTGGGTTAAATTGTATCCTGCAACCCTTTCCCATTGTGCAAGATGAAAGAACGTCTCTCCCATGCTCAGTTCTGAGAGACAATTGTGTGTGAAAGCCGAACTTCACCTAGCTTGATGGGAACACAAAGTATCTTTTCAGTTGCAAACTAAAATCCATATATATATATGAGGAGGTTCCAGGTCCAACTCGATTTTACAGTGACAACTGCATTAACTTCAAATCGGCACTAGGAAAAATACTGAGAAACCAGAGTAAAACTTTCTCCTGCAAATCGTTCCCTTTGTGCTACATGAACGAACGTCTCTACACATGCTTAGTTCTGAGAGACAAGTGTGTGTGAAAGCCGTCCTTCACCTAGCTTGTTGGGAACACAAAGTTTCTTTTCAGTTGCAAACTCCACTCCAAATATATATATGGGTATTTACTAGCTCCAACTGGCTTTTACAGTGAAAACTGCAGGAACTTCAAACGGGCAGTTTGAAACAGACTGAGAACACAGTGTAAATGTTTCTCCTGCAACCCGTTCCCTTTTTGCTAGATGAACGAACGTCTCTCCACATGCTCCCTTCTGAGAGATAAGTGTGTGCGAAAGCCTTCCTTCAACTAGCTTGTTGGGAACACAAAGTTTCTTTTCAGTTGCAAACACCACTCCATACATATATATGTGTAGGTAGTACTTCCAAAACGTTTTTACAGTGAAATTGCAGGAAATTCAATCCGGCACTAGGAAATAGACTTAGATCCCAGTGTAAAAGTTTCTCCTGCAAACATTTCCCTTTGTGCTAGATGAACGAACGACTATCCCATGCTCAGTTCTGAGAGAAAATTGTGTGTGAAATCCGACCTTCACCTACCTTGATGGGAACACAAAGTATCTTTTCAGTTGCAAACAAAAATCCATATATATATATGAGGAGGTTCCAGGTCCAACTCCGTTTTACAGTGAAAACTGAAGGAACTTCAAACCGGCAGTAGGAAACAGACTGAGAAACCAGAGTAAAAGTTTCTCCTGCAAACCGTTCCCTTTGTGCTAGATGAACGAACGTATCTCTCCATGCTCAGTTCTGAGAGACAAGTGTGTGTGAAAGCCGTCCTTCACCTAGCTTGTTGGGAACACAAAGTTTCCTTTCAGTTGCAAACTACGCTCCATAAATATATATGGGGAAGTTCAAGCTCCAACTCGGTTTTACAGTGACAACTGCATTAACTTCAAACCGGCACTAGGAAAAATACTGAGAAACCAGAGTAAAACTTTCTCCTGCAAATCGTTCCCTTTGTGCTACATGAAAGAACGTCTTTACACATGCTTCGTTCTGAGAGACAAGTGTGTGTGAAAGCCGTCCTTCACCTAGGTGGTTGGGAACACAAAGTTTGTTTTCAGTTGCAAACTGCGCTCCATAAATATATATGGGGATGTTCAAGCTCCAACTCGGTTTTACAGTGACAACTGCATTAACTTCAAACCGGCACTAGGAAAAATACTGAGAAACCAGAGTAAAACTTTCTCCTGCAAATCGTTCCCTTTGTGCTACATGAACGAACGTCTCTACACATGCTTAGTTCTGAGAGACAAGTGTGTGTGAAAGCCGTTCTTCACCTAGCTTGTTGGGAACACAAAGTTTCTTTTCAGTTGCAAACTCCACTCCAAATATATATATGGGTATTTACTACCTCCAACTGGCTTTTACAGTGAAAACTGCAGGATCTTCAAACCCGCACTAGGAAACAGACTTAGAAACCAGAGTAAAAGTTTCTCCTGCAACCCGTTCCATTTGTGCTAGATGAATAAAGTCACTCCACATGCTAAGTTCTGAAAGATAAGTGTGTGTGAAAGCCGTCCTTCAGCTAACTAGTTGGGAACACAAATTTTCTTTTCAGTTGCAAACTCCACTCCGTACATATATATGGGGAGGTACGAGCTCCAACACCATTTTACAGTGAAAAGTGCAGGAACTTCATACCGGTCCTAGGAAACAGACTTAGAAACCAGAGTAAAAGTTACTCCTGCAACCCGTTCCCTTTGTGCTAGATGAACGGACGTCTCTCCACATGATCAGTACTGAGACATAAGTGTGTGTGAAAGCCGTCCTTGAACTAGCTATTTGGGAACATAAAGTTTCCTTTAAGTTGCAAAATAACTCCATATATATATATGGGGAATTACTAGCTCCAACACGGGTTTACAGTGAAAACTGCAGGAAATTCAAACTGGCACTAGGAAACAGACTGGGTAACCAGAGTAAAAGTTTCTCCTGCAAACCGTTCCCTTTGTGCTAGATGAACGAAAGTCTCTCCACATGCTCATTTCTGGAAGATAAGTGTGTGTGAAAGTCGTCCTTCACCTAGCTTGTTGGCAACACGAAGTTTCTTTTCAGTTGCAATCTACCTTCCATACATATATATGGGGAGGTATTAGCTCCAAATCGGTTTTACAGTGAAAACTGCAGGAACTTCAAACCGGCACTAGGAAACAGACTGAGAAACAGGAGTAAAAATTTCTCCTACAATCCGTTCACATTTTGCTAGATGAACGAACGTCTCTCCACATGCTCAGTTCTGAGAGACAATTGTGTGTGAAAGCCGAACTTCACCTAGCTTGTTGGGAACACATAGTTTCTTTTCAAATGCAAACTACACTTCATACATATATATAGGGCGGTACAAGCTCCAAATCGCTTTTACAAGGAAAACTGCACGAACTTTAAAACCGGCACTAGGAAACAGACTGAGAAACCTGGGTTAAATTGTATCCTGCAACCCTTTCCCATTGTGCAAGATGAAAGAACGTCTCTCCCATGCTCAGTTCTGAGAGACAATTGTGTGTGAAAGCCGAACTTCACCTAGCTTGATGGGAACACAAAGTATCTTTTCAGTTGCAAACTAAAATCCATATATATATATGAGGAGGTTCCAGGTCCAACTCGATTTTACAGTGACAACTGCATTAACTTCAAATCGGCACTAGGAAAAATACTGAGAAACCAGAGTAAAACTTTCTCCTGCAAATCGTTCCCTTTGTGCTACATGAACGAACGTCTCTACACATGCTTAGTTCTGAGAGACAAGTGTGTGTGAAAGCCGTCCTTCACCTAGCTTGTTGGGAACACAAAGTTTCTTTTCAGTTGCAAACTCCACTCCAAATATATATATGGGTATTTACTAGCTCCAACTGGCTTTTACAGTGAAAACTGCAGGAACTTCAAACGGGCAGTTTGAAACAGACTGAGAACACAGTGTAAATGTTTCTCCTGCAACCCGTTCCCTTTTTGCTAGATGAACGAACGTCTCTCCACATGCTCCCTTCTGAGAGATAAGTGTGTGCGAAAGCCTTCCTTCAACTAGCTTGTTGGGAACACAAAGTTTCTTTTCAGTTGCAAACACCACTCCATACATATATATGTGTAGGTAGTACTTCCAAAACGTTTTTACAGTGAAATTGCAGGAAATTCAATCCGGCACTAGGAAATAGACTTAGACCCCTGTGTAAAAGTTTCTCCTGCAAACCGTTCCCTTTGTGCTAGATGAACGAACGACTCTCCCAAGCTCAGTTCTGAGAGAAAATTGTGTGTGAAATCCGACCTTCACCTAGCTTGATGGGAACACAAAGTATCTTTTCAGTTGCAAACTAAAATCCATATATATATATGAGGAGGTTCCAGGTCCAACTCGGTTTTACAGTGACAACTGCATTAACTTCAAACCGCCACTAGGAAAAATACTGAGAAACCAGAGTAAAACTTTCTCCTGCAAATCGTTCCCTTTGTGCTACAGGAACGAACGTCTCTACACATGCTTAGTTCTGAGAGACAAGTGTGTGTGAAAGCCGTCCTTCACCTACCTTGTTGGGAACACAAAGTTTCTTTTCAGTTGCAAACTCCACTCCAAATATATATACGGGTATTTACTAGCTCCAACTGGCTTTTACAGTGAAAACTGCAGGAACTTCAAATCGGCACTAGGAAACAGACTTAGAAACCAGAGTAAAAGTTTCTCCTGCAACCCGTTCCATTTGTGCTAGATGAATAACATCACTCCACATGCTAAGTTCTGAAAGATAAGTGTTTGTGAAAGCCGTCCTTCAGCTAACTAGTTGGGAACACAAATTTTCTTTTCAGTTGCAAACTCCACTCCGTACATATATATGGGGAGGTACGAGCTCCAACTTCATTTTACAGTGAAAAGTGCACGAACTTCATACCGGCCCTAGGAAACAGACTTAGAAACCAGAGTAAAAGTTACTCCTGCAACCCGTTCCCTTTGTGCTAGATGAACGAACGTCTCTCCACATGCTCCCTTCTGAGAGATAAGTGTGTGCGAAAGCCTCCCTTCAACTAGCTTGTTGGGAACACAAAGTTTCTTTCCAGATGCAAACTTCACTCCATACATATATATGGAGTGTTACTAGCTCCAACTCGGTTTTACAGTGAAAACTGCAGGAACTTCAAACCGTCACTTGGAAACAGACTGAGAATCCAGAGTAAAAGTTTCTCCGGCAAACCGTTCCCCTTGTGCTAGATGAAAGAACGTCTCTCCACATGCTCAGTTCTGAGATATAAGTGGTGTGGAAGCCGTCCTTCACCTAGCTTGTTGGGAACACAAAGTTTCTTTTCAGTTGCAAACTCCACTCCATACATATATATGTGTAGGTTGTATTTCCAAAACTTTTTTACAGTGAAATTGCAGGAAATTCAATCCGGCACTAGGAAATAGACTTAGACCCCAGTGTAAAAGTTTCTCCTGCAAACCGTTCCCTTTGTGCTAGATGAACGAACGTCTCTCCCATGCTCAGTTCTGAGAGAAAATTGTGTGTGAAATCCGACCTTCACCTAGCTTGATGGGAACACAAAGTATCTTTTCAGTTGTAAACTAAAATACATATATATATATGTGGAGGTTCCAGGTCCAACTCCGTTTTACAGTGAAAACTGAAGGAAATTCAAACCGGCAGTTTGAAACAGACTGAGAACCCAGTGTAAAATTTCCCTTGCAACCCGTTCCCTTTGTGCTATGTGAACCAACGTCTCTCCACATGCTCAGTTCTGAGAGATAAGTGTGTGTGAAAGCCGTCCTTCAACTAACATGTTGGGAACACAAAGTTTCTTTTCAGTTGCAAACTCCAATCCATACATATATATGGGAAGGTACTAGCTCCAAATCGGTTTTACACTGGAAACTGCAGGAACTTCGAACCGACACTAGAAAACAGACTGAGAAACCAGAGTAAAAGTTTCTTCTACAATCCATTCTTATTTTGCTAGATGAACGAACGTCTCTCCACAAGCTCAGTTCTGAGACATAAGTGTGTGTTAAAGCCGTCCTTCACGTAGCTTGTTGGAAACACAAGGTTTCTTATCAGTTGCAAACTCCACTCCATACATATATATGGGTAGGTAGTACCTCCAAAACGGTTTTACAGTGAAAAATGCAGGAATTTCAAGCCAGCAGTTGGAAACATACTTAGACCCCAGTGTAAAATATTCTCCTGCAAACCGTTCACTTTGTGCTAGAGGAACGAACGTCTCTCCCATGCTCAGTTCTGAGAGGTAAGTGTGTGTAAAGCCGTCCTTCACCTAACTTGTTGGGAACACAATATTTCTTTTCAGTTGCAAACTGCACTCCGTACATATATATGGGGAGGTACCAGCTCCAACTCGGTTTACAGTAAAAGTGCAGGAAGTTCATACTGGCCCTAGGAAACAGACTGAGAAACCAGAGTAAATGTTTCTCCTTCAACCCGTTCCATTTTTGCAGGATGAAAGAAAGTCTCTCCACATGTCCAGTACTGAGACTGGTGTGTGTGAAAGCCGTCCTTCACCTAGGTATTTGGAAACATAAAGTTACCTTTAAGTTGCAAACTTCACTCCATATATATATATCGGGAAGTAATAGCTCCAACTCGGTTTTACAGTGAAAACTGAAGGAACTTCAAACGGGCAGTTTGAAACAGACTGAGAACACAGTATTAATGTTTCTCCTGCAACCCGTTCCATTTTTGCTACATGAACGAACGTCTCTCCACATGCTCCCTTCTGAGAGATAAGTGTGTGCGAAAGCCTTCCTTCAACAAGCTTGTTGGTAACACAAAGTTTCTTTCCAGATGCAAACTCCACTCCATACATATATATGGGGTGTTACTAGCTCCATCTCGGTTTTACAGTGTAAACTGCAGGAAATTCAAACCGGCACTAGGAAACAGACTGAGAATGCAGAGTAAAACTTTCTCCTGCAAACCGTTCCATTTGTGCTACATGAACGAACGTCTCTACACATGCTTAGATCTGAGAGACATGTGTGTGTGAAAGCCGTCCTTCACCTAGCTTGATGGGAACACAAATTATCTTTTCAGTTGCAAACTAAAATCCATATATATAAATGAGGAGGTTCCATGTCCAACTCAGTTTTACAGTGAAAACTGAAGGAACTTCAAACCGGCAGTAGGAAACAGACTGAGAAAACAGAGTAAAAGTTTCTCCTGCAAACCGTTCCATTTGTGCTACATGAACGAACGTCTCTACACATGCTTAGATCTGAGAGACAAGTGTGTGTGAAAGCCGTCCTTCACCTAGCTTGTTGGGAACACAAATTTTCTTTTCAGTTGAAAACTCCACTCCGTACATATATATGGGGAGGTACGAGCTCCAACTCCATTTTACAGTGAAAAGTGCAGGAACTTCATACCGGCCCTAGGAAGCAGACTTAGAGACCAGAGTAAATGTTACTACTGCAACCCGTTCCTTTTGTGCTAGATGAACGAACGTCTCTCCACATGATCAGTACTGAGACATAAGTGTGTGTGAAAGCCGTCCTTGGACTAGCTATTTGGGAACATAAAGTTTCCTTTAAGTTGCCAAATAACTCCATATATATATATGGGGAATTACTAGCTCCAACTCGGTTTTACAGTGAAAACTGCAGGAACTTCAAACCGGCACTAGGAAACAGACTGAGAAACCAGAGTAAATGTTTCTGCTGCAACCCGATCCCTTTTTGCTGGATGAAAGAAAGTCTCTCCACATGACAAGTACTGAGACAGGTGTGTGTGAAACCGTCCTTCACCTAGGTATTTGGGAACATAAAGTTTCCTTTAAGTTGCAAACTTCACTCCATATATATATATGGGGAAGTACTAGCTCCAACTCGGTTTTACAGTGAAAACTGAAGGAACTTCAAACGGGCAGTTTGAAACAGACTGAGAACACAGTGTTAATGTTTCTCCTGCAACCCGTTCCCTTTTTGCTACATGAACGAACGTCTCTCCACATGCTCCCTTCTGAGAGATAAGTGTGTGCGAAAGCCTTCCTTCAACTAGCTTGTTGGGAACACAAAGTTTCTTTCCAGATGCAAACTCCACTCCATACATATATATGGGGTGTTACTAGCTCCAACTCGGTTTTACAGTGTAAACCGCAGGAACTTCAAACTGGCACTAGGAAACAGACTGACAATCCAGAGTAAAACTTTCTCCTGCAAACCGTTCCCTTTGTGCTAGATGAAAGAACGTCTCTCCACATACTCAGTTCTGAGAGATAAGTGGTGTGGAAGCCGTCCTTCACCTAGCTTGTTGGGAACACAAAGTTTCTTTTCAGTTGCAAACTCCACTCCATACATATATATGTGTAGGTAGTATTTCCAAAACGTTTTTACAGTGAAATTGCAGGAAATTCAATCCGGCACTAGGAAATAGACTTAGACCCCAGAGTAAAAGTTTCTCCTGCAAACCGTTCCCTTTGTGCTAGATGAACGAACGACTCTCCCATGCTCAGTTCTGAGAGAAAATTGTGTGTGAAATCCGACCTTCACCTAGCTTGATGGTAACACAAATTATCTTTTCAGTTGCAAACTAAAATCCATATATATATATGAGGAGGTTCCAGGTCCAACTCCGTTTTACAGTGAAAACTGAAGGAACTTCAAACCGGCACTAGGAAACAGACTGAGAAACCAGAGTAAAAGTTTCTCCTGCAAACCGTTCCCTTTGTGCTAGATGAACGAACGTATCTCTTCATGCTCATTTCTGAGAGACAAGTGTGTGTGAAAGCCGTGCTTCACCTAGCTTGTTGGGAACACAAAGTTTCTTTTCAGTTGCAAACTACGCTCCATAAATATATATGGGGAAGTTCAAGCTCCAACTCGGTTTTACAGTGACAACTGCATTAACTTCAAACCGGCACTAGGAATAATACTGAGAAACCAGAGTAAAATTTTCTCCTGCAAATCGTTCCATTTGTGCTACATGAACGAACGTCTCTACACATGCTTAGATCTGAGAGACAAGTGTGTGTGAAAGCCGTCCTTCACCTAGCTTGTTGGGAACACAAATTTTCTTTTCAGTTGCAAATTCCACTCCGTACATATATATGGGGAGGTACGAGCTCCAACTCCATTTTACAGTGAAAAGTGCAGGAACTTCATACCGGCCCTAGGAAGCAGACTTAGAGACCAGAGTAAAAGTTACTCCTGCAACCTGTTCCCTTTGTGCTAGATGAACGAACGTCTCTCCACATGATCAGTACTGAGACATAAGTGTGTGTGAAAGCCGTCCTTGGACTAGCTATTTGGGAACATAAAGTTTCCTTTAAGTTGCAAAATAACTCCATATATATATATGGGGAATTACTAGCTCCAACTCGGTTTTACAGTGAAAACTGCAGGAACTTCAAACCGGCACTAGGAAACAGACTGAGAAACCAGAGTAAAAATTTCTACTACAATCCGTTCACATTTTGCTACATGAAAGAAAGTCTCTCCACATGCTCAGTTCTGAGAGATAAGTGTGTGTGAAAGCCGTCCTTCAACTAGCTTGTTGGGAACACAAAGTTTCTTTTCAGTTGCAAACTCCACTCCATATATATATATGGGGATGTAACATCTCCAACTCGGTTTAGGAGTAAAAGTGCATTAACTTCATACCGGCCCTAGTAAACAGACTCAGAAACCAGAGTAAAATTTTCTCCTGCAACCCGTTACCTTTGTGCTAGATGAAGGAAAGTCTCTCCACATGCTCATTTCAGAGATATAAGTGTGTGTGAAAGCCGTCCTTTACCTATCTTGTTGGGAAATCAAAGTTTCTTTTCAATTGCAAACTACACTTCATACATATATATGGGGAGGTATTAGCTCCAAATCGGTTTTACAGTGAAAACTGCAAGAACTTCAAACCGGCAGTAGGAAAGAAACTGAGAAACCAGAGTAAAAATTTCTACTACAATCCGTTCACATTTTGCTACATGAAAGAAAGTCTCTCCACATGCTCAGTTCTGAGAGATAAGTGTGTGTGAAAGCCGTCCTTCAACTAGCTTGTTGGGAACACAAAGTTTCTTTTCAGTTGCTAACTACGCTCCATACATACATATGCGGCGGTACTGGCTCCAACTGGGTTTTCCAGAGAAAAGTGCAGGAACTTCAAGCCGGCACTAAAAAACAGACTGAGAAACCAGAGTAAAAGTTTCCCCTTCAACCCGTTCCATTTGTGCTAGATGAACGAAGTTCTCTCCACATGCACATTTCTGAGAGAAAAGTGTGTGTGAAATCCGTCCTTCACATAGCTTGTTGGGAACACATAGTTTCTTTTCAGTTGCAAACTACACATCACACATATATATAGGAAGGTACTAGCTCCAAATCGCTTTTACAAGGAAAACTGCATGATCTTTAAAACCCGCACTTTGAAACAGAATGAGAAACCAGGGTTAAATTGCCTCCTGCAACTCGTTCCGATTTTGCTAGATGAACGAACGTATCTCCCCATGCTTAGTTCTGAGAGACAAGTGTGTGTGAAAGCCGTCCTTCACCTAGTTTGTTGGGAACACAAAGTTTCTTTTCAGTTGCAAACTCCACTCCAAATATATATATGGGTATTTACTAGCTCCAACTGGCTTTTACAGTGAAAACTGCAGGATCTTCAAACCGGCACTAGGAAACAGACTTAGAAAACAGAGTAAAAGTTTCTCCTGCAACCCGTTCCATTTGTGCTAGATGAATAACGTCACTCCACATGCTAAGTTCTGAAAGATAATTGTGTGTGAAAGCCGTCCTTCAGCTAACTAGTTGGGAACACAAATTTTCTTTTCAGTTGCAAACTCCACTCCGTACATATATATGGGGAGGTACGAGCTCTAACTCCATTTTACAGTGAAAATTGCAGGAACTTCATACCGGCCCAAGGAAACAGACTTAGAAAACAGAGTAAAAGTTACTCCTGCAACCCGTTCCCTTTGTGCTAGATGAACGAACGTCTCTCCACATGATCAGTACTGAGACATAAGTGTGTGTGAAATCCGTCCTTGAACTAGCTATTTGGGAACATAAAGTTTCCTTTAAGTTGCAAAATAACTCCTTATATATATATGGGGAATTACTAGCTGCAACACGGGTTTATAGCGAAAACTGCAGGAAATTCAAACCGGCACTAAGAAACAGACTGGGAAACCAGAGTAAAAGTTTCTCCTGCAAACCGTTCCATTTGTGCTACATAAACGAAAGTCTCTCCACATGCTCATTTCTGGAAGATAAGTGTGTGTGAATGTCATCCTTCACCTAGCTTGTTGGCAACACGAAGTTTCTTTTCAGTTGCAATCTACCCTCCATAGATATATATGGGGAGGTATTAGCTCCAAATCGGTTTTACAGTGAAAACTGCAGGAACTTCAAATCGGCACTAGGAAACAGACTGAGAAACAGGAGTAAAAATTTCTCCTAAAATCCGTTCACATTTTGCTAGATGAACGAACGTCTATCCACATGCTCAGTTCTGAGAGACAATTGTGTGTGAAAGCCGACCTTCACCTAGCTTGTTGGGAACACATAGTTTCTTTTCAAATGCAAACTACACTTCATACATATATATAGGGAGGTACTAGCTCCAAATCGCTTTTACAAGGAAAACTGCACGAACTTTAAAACCGGCACTAGGAAACAGACTGAGAAACCGTGGTTAAATTATATCCTGCAACCCTTTCCCATTGTGCAAGATGAACGAACGTCTCTCCCATGCTCAGTTCTGAGAGACAAGTGTGTGTGAAAGCCGAACTTCAGCTAGCTTGATGGGAACACAAAGTTTCTTTATAATTGCAAACTCCAATCCGTACATATATATGGGGAGGTACAAGCTCCAACTCGCTTTTACAGTGAAACCTGAAGGAACTTCAAACGGGCAGTTTGAAACAGACTGAGAACACAGTGTTAATGTTTCACCTGCAACCCGTTCACTTTTTGCTAGATGAACGAACGTCTCTCCACATGCTCAGATCTGAGAGATAAGTGCGTGCGAAAGCCTTCCTTCAACTAGCTTGTTGGGAACACAAAGTTTCTTTTCAGTTGCAAACTCCACTCCATACATATATATGTGTAGGTTGTATTTCCAAAACGTTTTTACAGTGAAATTGCAGGAAATTCAATACGGCACTAGGAAATAGACTTAGACCCCAGTGTAAAAGTTTCTCCTGCAAACCGTTCCCTTTGTGCTAGATGAACGAACGACTCTTCCATGCTCAGTTCTGAGAGAAAATTGTGTGTGAAATCCGACCTTCACCTATCTTGGTATGAACACAAAGTATCTTTTCAGTTGCAAACTAAAATCCATATATATATATGAGGAGGTTCCTGGTCCAACTCCGTTTTACAGTGAAAACTGAAGGAAATTCAAACCGGCAGTAGGAAACAGACTGAGAAACCAGAGTAAAGTTTCTCTGCAAACCGTTCCCTTTGTGCTAGATGAACGAACGTATCTCCCCATGCTCAGTTCTGAGAGACAATTGTGTGTGAAAGCCGTCTTTCACCTAGCTTGTTGGGAAAACAAAGTTCCTTTTCAGTTGCAAACTACGCTCCATAAATATATATGGGGAAGTTCAAGCTCCAACTCGGTTTTACAGTGACAACTGCATTAAATTCAAACCGGCACTAGGAAAAATACTGAGAAACCAGAGTAAAACTTTCTCCTGCAAATCGTTCCCTTTGTGCTACATGAACGAACGTCTCTACACATGCTTAGTTCTGAGAGACACGTGTGTGTGAAAGCCGTCCTTCACCTAGCTTGTTGGGAACACAAAGTTTCTTTTCAGTTGCAAACTCCTCTCCAAATATATATATGGTTATTTACTAGCTCCAACTGGCTTTTACAGTGAAAACTGCAGGAACTTCAAACCGGCACTAGGAAACAGTCTTAGAAAGCAGAGTATAAGTTTCTCCTGCAACCCGTTCCATTTGTGCTAGATAAATAACGTCACTCCACATGCTAAGTTCTGAAAGATAAATGTGTGTGAAAGCCGTCCTTCAGCTAACTAGTTGGGAACACAAATTTTCTTTACAGTTGCAAACTCCACCCCGTACATATATATGGGGAGGTACGAGCTCCAACTCCATTTTACAGTGAAAAGTGCAGGAACTTCAAACCGGCCCTCGGAAACAGACTTAGAAACCAGAGTAAAAGTTACTCCTGCAACCCGTTCCCTTTGTGCTAGATGAACGAACGTCTCTCCACATGATCAGTACTGAGACATAAGTGTGTGTGAAAGCCGTCCTTGAACTAGCTATTTGGGAACATAAAGTTTCCTTTAAGTTGCAAAATAACTCCATATATATATATGGGGAATTACTAGCTCCAACACGGGTTTACAGTGAAAACTGCAGGAAATTCAAACCGGCACTATGTAACAGATTGGGAAACCAGAGTAAAAGTTTCTCCTGCAAACCGTTCCATTTGTGCTAGATGAACGAAAGTCTCTCCACATGCTAATTTCTGGAAGATAAGTGTGTGTGAAAGTCGTCCTTCACCAAGCTTGTTGGCAACACGAAGTTTCTTTTCAGTTGCAATCTTCCCTCCATACATATATATGGGGTGGTTTTAGCTCCAAATCGGTTTTACAGTGAAAACTGCAGGAACTTCAAACCGGCACTAGGAAACAGACTGAGAAACAGGAGTAAAAATTTCTCCTAAAATCCGTTCACATTTTGCTAGATGAACGAACGTCTCTCCACATGCTCAGTTCTGAGAGACAATTGTGTGTAAAAGCCGACTTTAACTTAGCTTGTTGGGAACACATAGTTTCTTTTCAAATGCAAACTACACTTCATACATATATATAGGGAGGTACTAGCTCCAAATCGCTTTTACAAGGAAAACTGCACGAACTTTAAAACCGGCACTAGGAAACAGACTGAGAAACCGTGGTTAAATTGTATCCTGCAACCCTTTCCCATTGTGCAAGATGAACGAACGTCTCTCCCATGCTCAGTTCTGAGAGACAATTGTGTGTGAAAGCCGAACTTCACCTAGCTGGATGGGAACCCAAAGTTTCTTTATAATTGCAAACTCCATTCCGTACATATATATGGGGAGGTACAAGCTCCAACTCGGTTTTACAGTGAAAACTGCAGGAACTTCAAACCGGCACTAGGAAACAGACTGAGAATCCAGAGTAAAAGTTTCTCCTGCAACCCGTTTCCTTTGTGCTAGATGAACGAAAGTCTCTCCACCTGCTCAGTAATGAGACATAAGTGTGTGTGAAACCGTCCTTCACCTAGCTTGCTGGGAACACAAAGTTTCTTTTCAGTTGCAATCTACACTCCATACATATATATGGGGAGGTACTAGGTCCAAATCGGTTTTACACTGGAAACTGCAGGAACTTCAAACAGGCACTAGAAAACAGACTGAGAAACCAGAGTAAAAGTTTCTTCTACAATCCGTTCTTATTTTGCTAGATGAACGAACGTCTCTCCACAAGCTCAGTTCTGAGACATAAGTGTGTGTTAAAGCCGTCCTTCACCTAGCTTGTTGGAAACACAAGGTTTCTTATCAGTTGCAACCTCCACTCCATACATATATATGGGTAGGTTGTACCTCCAAAACGGTTTTACAGTGAAAAATGCAGGAATTTCAAGCCGGCAGTTGGAAATATACTTAGACCCCAGTGTATAATATTCTCCTGCAAACCGTTCACTTTGTGCTAGAGGAACGAACGTCTCTCCCATGCTCAGTTCTGAGAGGTAAGTGTGTGTAATGCCGTCCTTCACCTAACTTGTTGGGAACACAAAATTTCTTTTCAGTTGCAAACTGCACTCCGTACATATATATGGGGAGGTACCAGCTCCAAATCGGTTTTACAGTAAAAGTGCAGGAACTTCATACCGGCCCTAGGAAACAGACTGAGAAACCAGAGTAAAAGTTTTCCTGCAACCCGATGCCTTTGAGCTAGATGAACGAAAGTCTCTCCACATGCTCAGTACTGAGACATAATTGTGTGTCAAAGCCGTCCTTCAACTAGCTTTTTGGGAACATAAAGTTTCCTTTAAGTTGCAAACTACACTCCATATATATATATGGGGAAGTACTAGCTCCAACTCGGTTTTACAGTGAAAACTGAAGGAACTTCAAACCGGCACTTAGAAACAGACTGAGAAAGCAGAGTAAAAGTTTCCCCTTCAAACCGTTCCATTTGTGCTAGATGAACGAAGGTCTGTCCACATGCACATTTCTGAGAGAAATTTGTGTGTGGAAGTCGTCCTTCACCTAGCTTGTTGGAAACACATAGTTTCTTTTCAGTTGCAAACTAAACTTCATACATATATATAGGGAGGTACTAGCTCCAAATCGGTTTTACAAGGAAAACTGCACGAACTTTAAAACCGGCACTAGGTAACAGACTGAGAAACCAGGTTTAAATTGTCTCCTGCAACCCGTTCGCATTGTGCTAGATGAACGTACGCCTCTACCATGCTCAGTTCTTAGAGACAAGTATGTGTGAAAGCCGAACTTCACCTAGCTTGATGGGAACATAAAGTTTCTTTTCCCTTGCAAACTACATTCCATATATATATATGGGGATGTTCCAGCTCCAACTCGGTTTTACAGTGAAAACTGAAGGAACTTCAAACCGGCAGTTTGAAACAGACTGAGAACCAAGTGTAAAAGTTTCTCCTGCAACCCGTTCCCTTTGGGCTAGATGAACGAAATTCTCTCCACATGCTCAGTACTGAGACATAAGTGTGTGGAAGCCGTTCTACACCTAGCTTTTTGGGAACATAAAGTTTCCTTTAAGTTGCAAACTACACTCCATATATATATATGGGGAAGTACTTGCACCAACTCTGTATTACAGTGTAAACTGAAGGAACTTCAATCCGGCAGTAGGAAACAGACTGGGAACCTAGTGTAAAAGATTCTCCTGCAAACCGTTCCGTTTGTGCTGGATGAAGGAACGACTCTCCACATCATCAGTTCTGAGAGACAAGTGTGTGTGAAAGCCTTCTTTCACTTACCTTGTTGGGAACACAAAGCTTCTTTTCAGTTGCAAACTACGCTCCTTAAATATATATGGGGAGGTTCAAGCTCCAACTCGGTTTTACAGTGAAAACTGCATTAACTTCAAACCGGCACTAGGAAACAGAGTGAGATTCCAGAGTAAAACTTTCTCGTGCAAGCCGTTCCATTTGGGCTAGATGAACGAACGTCTCTACGCTTGCTCATTTCTGAGAGATAAGTGAGTGTGAAAGCCGTCCTGCACGTAGCTTGTTGGGAACACAAAGTTTCTTTACAGTTGCAAACTACGCTCCATATATATATATGCGGAGGTACTAGCTCCAAATCGGTTTTACAGTGAAAACTGCAGGAACTTCAAACCGGCACTAAGAAACAGACTGAGAATCCAGAGTAAAAATTTCCCCTTCAAACCGTTCCATTTGTGCTAGATGAACGAACGTCTCTGCACATGCTCAGTTCTGAGATATAAGTGTGTTTGAAAGCCGTCCTTCACCTAGCTTGTTGGGAAAACAAAGTTTCTTTTCAGTTGCCAAATCCACTCCATACATATATATGGGTAGGTAGTACCACCAAAACTTTTTTACAATGAAAACTGCAGGAATTTCATGCCGGCACTTGGAAATAGTCTTAGACCCCAGTGTTAAAGTTTTCTCCTGCAAACCGTTCCATTTGTGCTAGATGAACGAACGACTCTCCCATGCTCAGTTCTGAGGGACAAGTGTGTGTGAAAGCGATCTTCATCTAGCTTGATGGGAACACAAAGTTTCTTTTCAGTTGCAACCTACACTCCATATATATATATAAGGATGTTCGAGCTCCAACTCTGTTTTACAGTGAAAACTGAAGTAACTTCAAACCGGCGGTTTGAAACAGACTGAGAACCCAGTGTAAATTTTCTCCTGCAACCCGTTCCCTTTGTGCTAGATGAACGAACGTCTTTCCACATGCTCAGTTCTGAGAGAAAAGTGTGTGTGAAAGCCGTCCTTCACCTAGCTTGTTTGGAACACAAAGTTTCTTTTCAGTTGCAATCTCCACTCCGTACATATATATCGGGAGGTACCAGCTCCAACTCGTTTTTACACTGAAAAGTCCAGGAACTTCATACCGGCCCTAGGAAACAGACTGAGAAATCAGAGTAAAAGTTTCTCCTGCAACCCGTTCCCTTTGTGCTAGATGAACGAACGTCTATCCACATGCCCAGTTCTGATAGATAAGTGTGTGTTAAAGCCGTTCTTCTCATAACTTGTTGGGAATACAAAGTTTCTTTTCAGTTGCAAACTACACTCCATACATATATATGGGTTGGTACCAGCTCCAACTCTGTTTTACAGTGAAAAGTGCAGGAACTTCATACCGGCCCTAGGAAACAGACTGAGAAACCAGAGTAAAAGTTTCTCCTGCAACCCGTTCCATTTGTGCTAGATGAACGAAGGTCTCTCCGCATGCATATTTCTAAGAGAAATCTGTGTGTGACAGCCGTCCTTCACCTAGCTTGTTGGGAACACAAAGTTTCTTTTCAGTTGCAAACTACACTCCATACATATATATGGGTAGGTTCTAGCTCCAAATCGGTTTTACAGTGAAAACTGCAGGAACTTCAATCCGGCACTAGAAACAGACTGAGAAACCAGAGTAATAGTTTCTCCTACAATCCGTTCACATTGTGCTAGATGAACGAACGTCTCTCCACATGCTCAGTTTTGAGAGATAATTGTGTGTGAAAGCCGTCCTTCACCTAGCTTGTTGGGAACCAAAGTTTCTTTTCAGTTGCAAACTCCACTCCAAACATATATATGAGTAGGTAGTACCTTCAAAACTGTTTTACAGTGAATACTGCAGGAATTTCAAGCCGGCACTTGGAAACAGACTTAGACCCCAGTGTAAAAGTTTCTCCTGCAACCCGTTCCCTTTTTGCTAGATGAACGAACGTCTCTCTATATGTTGAATGTTGAGAGTTAAGTGTTTGGGAAGTCTTCAATCTTCTAGGTTGTTGGGAACAAATTTTTTTCTGTTGGAAACTGCCCTAAATACATATATATGGGGATTACTAGCTCCAACTCAGCTTTACTGAAAAACTTCATGAACTTTACCCGGATCTAGGATAAGATACTGAGAAACCAGAGTAATTTTTTCTACTACAGTCCATTCCATTTATACTGGATGATAGAACTTCTCTTCTCATTCTCAATTCTGACAGATAAATATTTGTGTATGGCATCCGAAACCTTAGTTGTTGGGAAAACAGTTTCTTTTCAGTAGGTAAATACACTACATTCATATATATGGGGAGGTACTAGCTCCAACTCGGTTTTACAGTGAAAACTGCGTGAACTTCAAAGCGGCACTCTGAATCATACTGTGAGTCCAGGGTAAGTGTTTCTATTTCAACCCTTTTCCTTTTTATAGATGAACGAACTTCTCTCCACTTGCACAATTCTGAGTGTTAAGTGTGTGTGAAAGTCTTCAATCAAATTTCTTGTTGGGAACACACAGTTTCTTATGAGTGGTTAAATTCACTACATTTGTATAAATGTGGAGATACTAGTTACAACTCGTATTTACAATAAAAACTGCATGAACTTCCAACCAGCACTAGGAAGCATAGTGAGAATCCAGTGTAGGTGTTTCTCCTGCAAACCATTCCCTTTATGCTTGACAAATGAATGTCTCTCCACATTCTCAATATTCAGAACTAAATGAGTGTTGAAACCATCCTTCACCTACCTTGTTGAAAACCCAGAGTTTCAGTCCAATGGAAATTACTTTTCTTTCATATATATAGGAACTTTCTAGCACGGACTCGGTTTTAAACTGCAAACTGCTTTATTTGAAACCGGCTTTGAGAAACATGCTGATAAACTAAGAGAATCTGTTTCTGTATATCACTTAACCTTCAATGCTGGATGAAAAAACTCCTCTCCACAGGCTTACTTCTGACATCTGAATTTGTTTTGGAGACGACCTTCACCTAACTTGTTTGAAAACCAGAGGTTTTGTTATAGGGGAACTAAGCTACTTACGTATCTAAGGGCAGGCGCTCACTCCAACGTGGTTTTCCACACTAAATCGCTTTTACATTGAAAACGGCGTTAGGAAACATGCTGAAATTTTAGAGAATGTGTGTCTGTAATACCTCTGCATTTTATTCGGCATGAAGGGAAATCTCTCAACATCCTCAATTTTCATAACTCTATGAGTTTGGAAGCTGTAATTCACCTAGCTTGTTGGAACCCAGAGTTTCAGTCCAAGGCAAACTAAGCTGCTTCCATATATATCGGGATGTAATAGTACTAACTCAATTTTAAACTGCAAATCGCCTTTACTTGAAGTCGGCTTTGAGAAACATGCTGAGAAATCAGAGTAATTATTTCTGTATGTCACTTAACCTTCAATGCTGGATGAAAGAACGTCTCTCCACAAGCTCAATTCTGACATCTGAGTTTGCGTTGGAGCCGTCTTTCAGCTAACTTGTTGGAAATCCAGTTTCTGGTATAGGGGAACAACGCTACTTACATATCTAAGGGGAGACACTCGCTCCAACGCGGTTTTCCACAGCAAACTGGTTTTACATTGAAAAAGGCGTTAGGAAACATGCTTAGAAATCAGAGAATTTGTGTCTAGAATACCTCTGCCTTTTATGCTGCATGAAGGAACGCCTCTCAACATGCTCAATTATCAGATCTGTACGAGTGTGAAAGCCGTTCTTCACCAAGCTTTTTGGAAACCCAGTGTTTCAGTCCAAGGTAAACTACGCTGCTTTCCAATATATGGGGATGTACTAGCATGAACTAGAGTTTTCACTGCAATCGGCTTTTACTTGAAACCGGCTTTGAGAAACATGCTGAGAAATCAGAGTACTTGTTTCTGTATGTAACTTAACCTTCAAGGCTGGATGAAAGAAGCCTCTCCACAAGCTCACTTTTGACATCTGAATTTCTCTTGGAGCCGTCCTTCACCTAACTTGTTGGAACTCCAGAGTTTCTTGTATAGGGGAACT
>NC_045715.1:40844918-40910123 GCF_009834535.1 Camelus ferus
TCTCGCCAAGCCAAACATCATCTTCCCAAGCCCACATCATCTCCCGAAGCCTAATCTTCTCACCTAGAACACATCATGTCATCAATCCACATGATCTCCCCAAGTATGCATCATATTTCCAAGCCCACATGTCCCCAAGCCGACCTCACATTCCTAAACCCGCTTCATCTCGCAAGCCCGCATCATGTCCACAAGCCCACATCTCCCAAAAGGCACATACTTTCCCCAAGCCTGCTCATTTCCCAAGCCCGCATAATGTCCCCAATACCACATCTCCCAAAAGGCACATAATTTCCCCAAGCCTGCATCATTTCGCAAGCCGACATCATCTGCCCAAGCCCAATCATCTCCGCAAGCCCACATCATGTGCTCAAGCAAACATCATGTCTCCAAGCTGACATATCTCTAACCACATCATCTCCGAAACCACCATGATCTCCCCAAGCCCACATCAACTCCCCAAGCCCAATCATCTCCCCAGCCCACATCAATTCCCAAGCCCGCATCATCTCTCGAAGAGCAATCTTCTCCCCAAGCCCACATAATGTCCAAGCTGACATATCTCTAAGCACACACCATCTCCCCAAGCCCACATCATTGCCCCAAGCCCAATCATTTCCCCAAGCCCTAATCATTTCCCAAGCCCGCATCATCTAGCCAAGGCTGCGTCATGTCCCCAAGCCAGCATAATATCCACGAGCCCGCATCATTTACTCAGGCCCACATGATCTCCCCAAGCCAACATGATCTTCCTAAACGCACATCATCTCCACATGCGATCATGATCTCCCCAAGCCCACATCATCTCCACAAGCCCACATCATCTCCCCAAGCCCGCATACATTCCGCAAGCCCACATCATCTCCCCAAGCCCGCATACCTTCCCCAAGCGTGCATCATTTTCAAAGCCCACATCATCTCCCCGAGCCCACATTGTCTCCACAAGCCCACATCATCTCCCCAATCCCACATCATCTCCCCAAGCCCGCACCATGTTTCCAGGCCCACATGTCCCCAAGCTGATCTCACCACCCTAAGACCGCATCATGTCCCCAAGGACAAATCATCGCCGCAACACCGCATGATCTCCCAAGCCCACATCATCTCCTAAGCCCGCATCATCTCCCTGAGCCTCCAGCATTACCGCAAGAAGGCGTCATCATCCCAAGCCTGAGTGATCCCCCACAGACCAATCTTCTCCCCAAGCCCGCATCATCTCTCCAAGCCACGTCATCTCCCTGAACCCGTGTCGGTCCCCGAGCCGGCATCATGTCCCAGAGCCTGTGTCATGTCAGCACACTCAATTCATGTCTGCAGCCCGAGAAAATGTCTGTAAGCCCACTTTCACTCACTGAGCCCCCATAATCTCCATGAGCCCATGTCATCTCTCCAAGCCTGCATCAAATCCCCAAGCCCACATCTCCCCAAGCCTACATTATCTCCCCAAGCCTCATTTTTTCAGGCCCACATGTCCCGAAGCCGACCTCACACCCTCAGCCCGCTTCATCTCCCTAAGCCTGCATCATATCCACAAGCCCACATCTCCCAAAAGGCATATAATTTCCCCAAGCCTGCATCATTTCGCAAGCCGACATCATCTGCCCAAGCCCAATCACTCCCCAAGCCCACATCATGTGCTCAAGCAAACATCATGTCTCCAAGCTGACATATCTCTAACCACATCATCTCCCGAAACCACCATGATCTCCCAAGCCCACATCAACTCCCAAGCCCCAATCAGCTCCCCAAGCCCCACATCATCTACCCAAGACCAATCATCTCCCCAAGTGCACATTCATCTCCCGAAGGCCCAGTCTTCTCCCGAATCCTACATAATGTCATCAAGCACACATCATGTCTCCAAGCAAAACATATCTGTAAGCCCACATCATGTCCCCAAGAAAACATGATCTCCCCAAGTCCACATCATCTCCCCAAGCACACATCATTCTCCCCAAGACAACATGATTACCCAAGCCCACATACTCTCCCCATGCCCACATCATCTCTCAAGCCCACCTCATCTCCCCAATCCCGCATCATGTTTCCAGGCCCACATGTCCCCCAAGCTGATCTCACCACCCTAAGCCCACATCATGTACCCAAGGACAAATCATCTCCGCAACCCCGCATGATCTCCCCAAGCCTCATCATTTTTCAGGCCCACATGTCCCGAAGCCAACCTCACACCCTAAGCCCGCTTCATCTCCCTAAGCCCGCATCATGTCCACAAGCCCACATCTCCCAAAAGGCACATAATTTCCCCAAACCTGCATCATTTCCAAAGCCCGCATCATCTCCCCAAGCCCAATCATCTCCCCAAGCCCACATCAGCACCCCAAGCCCAATCATCTCCCCCAGCCCACATCATTTCCCAAGCCCGCATCATCTCCCGAAGAGCAATCTTCTCCCCAAGCCCACATAATGTCTCCAAGCTGACATATCTCTAAGCACACACCATCTCCCCAAGCCCACATCATCGCCCAAAGCCCAATCATTTCCCCAAGCCCTAATCATTTCCCAAGCCCGCATCATCTAGCCAAGGCTGCGTCATGTCCCCAAGCCAGCATAATATCCACGAGCCCGCATCATTTACTCAGGCCCACATGATCTCCCCAAGCCAACATGATCTTCCTAAACGCACATCATCTCCACATGCGATCATGATCTCCCCAAGCCCACATCATCTCCACAAGCCCACATACTCTCCCTGAGCCCACATCATCTCCCCAAGCCCGCATCATCTCCCCAAGCACACATCATCTCCCAAAGCCCGCATACATTCCCCAAGCGTGCATCATTTTCGAAGCCCACATCATCTCCCCGAGCCCATATAGTCTCCACAAGCCCACATCATCTCCCCAATCCCACATCATCTCCCCAAGCACACATCACCTCCCCAAGACAACATGATCTACCCAAGCCCACATACTCTCCCCATGCCCATATCATCTCCTCAAGCCCACCTCATCTCCCCAATCCCGCATCATGTTCCAGGCCCACATATCCCCAAGCTGATCTCACCACCCTAAGCCCACATCATGTACCCAAGGACAAATCATCTCCGCAACCCCGCATGATCTCCCAAGCCTCATCATTTTTCAGGCCCACATGTCCCAAAGCCAACCTCACACCCTAAGCCCGCTTCATCTCCCTAAGCCCGCATCATGTCCACAAGCCCACATCTCCCAAAAGGCACATAATTTCCCAAGCCTGCATCATTTCCAAAGCCCGCATCATCTCCCCAAGCCCAATCATCTCCCCAAGCCCACATCAGCACCCCAAGCCCAATCATCTCCCCAAGCCCACATCATCTCCCGAAGAGCAATTTTCTCCCCAAGCCCACATAATGTCTCCAAGCTGACATATCTCAAAGCACACACCATCTCCCCAAACCACCATGATCTCCCCAAGCCCACATAAACTCCCCAAGCCCAATTATCTCCCCAACCCACATCATTTCCCAAGCCCGCATCATCTTCCCAAGCACAATCACCTCCCCAATCCTGCATCATATATCCAGGCCCACATGTCCCCAAGTTGATCTCACAACCCTAAGACCGCATCATGTCCCCAAGGACAAATCATCTCCGCAACCCCGCATGATCTCCCAAGCCTCATCATTTTTTCAGGCCCACATGTCCCAAAGCCAACCTCACACCCTAAGCCCGCTTCATCTCCCCAAGCCCACATCATCGCCCCAAGCCCAATCATTTCCCCAAGCCCTAATCATTTCCCAAGCCCGCATCATCTAGCCAAGGCTGCGTCATGTCCCCAAGCCAGCATAATATCCATGAGCCCGCATCATGTTTCCAGGCCCACATGTCCCCAAACAGACCTCACCACCCTAAGCCCGCATCATGTCCTCAAGGACAAATCATCTCCTCAACCCCACATGATCTCCCAAGCCCACGTCATCTCCTAAGTCCACATCATCTCCATCAGCCTTCAGCATATCCGCAAGAAGGCGTCATCACCCCAAGCCTGAGTGATCTCCACAGCCCAATCATCTGACCAAGCCCACATCATCTCCCGAAGCCTAGTCTTCTCACCAAGCCCACATCGTGTCATCAAGCCCACATGATCTCCCCAAGTATGCATCATGTTTCCAAGCCCACATGTCCCCAAGCCGACCTCACATCCCTAAACCCGCTTCATCTCCCTAAGCCCGCATCATGTCCAAAAGCCCGCATCTCCCAAAAGGCACATACTTTCCCCAAGCCTGCATCATTTCCCAAGCCCGCATCATTTCCCCAATACCACATCTCCCAAAAGGCACATAATTTCCCCAAGCCTGCATCATTTCCAAAGCCCGCATCATCTCCCCAAGCCCAATCATCTCCCCAAGACCACATCAGCACCCCAAGCCCAATCATCTCCCCAAGCCCACATCATCTCCCGAAGAGCAATCTTCTCCCCAAGCACACATAATGTCTCCAAGCTGACATATCTCTAAGCACACACCATCTCCCCAAGCCCACATCATCGCCCCAAGCCCGCATTATCTCCCCGAGCCCACATCATCTCCCCAAGCCCGCATACATTCCCCAAGCGTGCATCATTTTCAAAGCCAACATCATCTCCCCAAAACACCATGATCTCCCCAAGTCCACATAAACTCCCCAAGCCCAATTATCTCCCCAGCCCACATCATTTCCCAAGCCCGCATCATCTTCCCAAGCACAATCACCTCCCCAATCCTGCATCATATATCCAGGCCCACTTGTCCCCAAGCTGATCTCACCACCTTAAGCCCGCATCATGTCCCCAAGGACAAATCATCTCCGCAACCCCGCATGAACTCCCAAGCCCACGTCATCTCCTAAGCCTGCATCATCTCCCCAAGCCCACATCTCCCCAAGCCTACATTATCTCCCCAAGCCTCATTTTTTTCAGGCCCACATGTCCCGAAGCCGACCTCACACCCTAAGCCCGCTTCATCTCCCCAAGCCCGCATCATATCCCGAGGCCCACATCTCCCGAAAGGCACATAATTTCTCCAAGCCTTCAACATTTCCCAATCCCACATCATCTCCCCAAGCCCAATCATCTTCCCAAGCCCACATCATCTCCCGAAGCCTAATCTTCTCACGAAGCCCACATCATGTCATCAAGCCCACATGATCTCCCCAAGTATGCATCATGTTTCCAAGCCCACATGTCCCCAAGCCGACCTCACATCCCTAAACCCGCTTCATCTCCCCAAGCCCGCATCATGTCCCCAATACCACATCTCGCAAAAGGCACATAATTTCCCCAAGACTGCATCATTTCCCAAGCACACATCATCTCCCGAAGCACAATCATCTCCCCAAGCAGACATCATGCCCTCAAGCACACATCATGTCTTCAAGCCGACATATTACTAAGCCCACATCATCTCCCCAAACCTCCACGATCTCCCCAAGCCCACATCATCTCCCCAAGCCCAATCATCTCCCCCAGCCCACATCATTTCCCACGCCCGCATCATCTAGCCAAGCTTGCATCCTGTCCCCAAGCCGGCATTATATCTGCGAGCCCGCATCATTTACACAGGAACACTTCATCTCCCCAAGCCAACATGATCTCCACAAGCCCACATCATCTCCCTGAGCCCACATAGTCTCCCCAAGCCTGCATCATGTTTCCAGATCCACATGTCCCCAAGCCGACCTCACAATCCTAAGCCTGCTTCATCTCCCCAAGCCCGCATCATGTCCCCAAGCCCACATCTTCCAAAAGGCACATAATTTCCCCAAGCCTGCATCATTTCCCAAGCCCGAATCATCTCTCCAAGCCTGCATCATGTTCCCAAGCCCACATCTCCCCAAGCGCACATTATCTCCCCAAGCTTGCATCGTGATTCCAGGCCCAAATGTTCCCAAGCCGACCTCACCACCCTACACCGGCTTCATCTCCCCAAGCCCTCACCATGTCCCCAGGCCCACATCTCTCAAAAGGCACATAATTTCTCCAAGACTACATCATTTCCCAATCCCCCATCATCTCCCCAAGCCCAATCATCTCCCCAAGCTCACATCATCTCCCCAAGTCCAATCATCTCCCAAGTTCACATATTCTCCCCAGGCCCAATCATCTCCCCAAGCCCACATCATCTCCCCAAGCCCACATCATCTCCCGAAGCCCAATCATCTCCCCTAGCCCACATCATCTCCCCAAGCCCAATCATCTCCCCAAGACCGCATCATTCCCGAAGCCTGCATCATCTAGCCAAGCCTGCGTCATGTCCCAAGACGGCATAATATCCGCGAGCCCGAATCATTTACACAGCCACACATCATTTCCCCAAGCCCAATCATCTCCCTAAGACTGCAGCATTTCCCAAGCCCGCATCATGGAACCGAGCCTGCATCATGTCCCCGAGACCGCATCATGTACACAGGCCCAGATCATCTCCGAAAGCCAACATGATCTCTCCAAGCCCACATCATTTCCCCAAGCCCACATCATCTCCCCAAGCCCACATCATCTCCCCAAGCCAACATGATCTACCCAAGCCAACATCATCTCCCCGAGCCCACATACTCTCCCCATGCCCACATCATCTCCTCAAGCCCGCATCATCTCCCCAATCCCGCATCATGTTTCCAGGCCCACATGTCCCCAAGCTGATCTCACCACCCTAAGACCGCATCATGTACCCAAGGACAAATCATCTCCGCAACCCCGCATGATCTCCCAAGCCTCATCATTTTTTCAGGCCCACATGTCCCAAAGCCAACCTCACACCCTAAGCCCGCTTCATCTCCCTAAGCCCGCATCATGTCCACAAGCCCACATCTCCCAAAACGCACATACTTTCCCCCAGCCTGCATTATTTCCCAAGCCCGCATCATGTCCCCAATACCACATCTCCCAAAAGGCACATAATTTCCCCAAGCCTGCATCATTTCCCAAGGCCGCATCATCTCCCCAAGCCCACATCATCTCCTCAAGCCCACATCATCTCCCGAAGAGCAATCTTCTCCCCAAGCCCACATAATGTCTCCAAGCTGACATATCTCTAAGCACACACCATCTCCCCAAGCCCACATCATCGCCCCAAGCCCAATCATTTCCCCAAGCCCTAATCATTTCCCAAGCCCACATCATCTAGCCAAGGCTGCGTCATGTCCCCAAGCCAGCATAATATCCATGAGCCCGCATCATGTTTCCAGGCCCACATGTCCCCAAACAGACCTCACCACCCTAAGCCCGCATCATGTCCTCAAGGACAAATCATCTCCTCAACCCCACATGATCTCCCAAGCCCACGTCATCTCCTAAGTCCACATCATCTCCATCAGCCTTCAGCATATCCGCAAGAAGGCGTCATCACCCCAAGCCTGAGTGATCTCCACAGCCCAATCATCTGACCAAGCCCACATCATCTCCCGAAGCCTAGTCTTCTCACCAAGCCCACATCGTGTCATCAAGCCCACATGATCTCCCCAAGTATGCAACATGTTTCCAAGCCCACATGTCCCCAAGCCGACCTCACATCCCTAAACCCGCTTCATCTCCCTAAGCCCACATCATGTCCAAAAGCCCGCATCTCCCAAAAGGCACATACTTTCCCCAAGCCTGCATCATTTCCCAAGCCCGCATCATTTCCCCAATACCACATCTCCCAAAGGGCACATAATTTCCCCAAGCCTGCATCATTTCCAAAGCCCGCATCATCTCCCCAAGCCCAATCATCTCCCCAAGACCACATCAGCACCCCAAGCCCAATCATCTCCCGAAGAGCAATCTTCTCCCCAAGCCCGCATAATGTCTCCAAGCTGACATATCTCTAAGCACACACCATCTCCCCAAGCCCACATCATCGCCCCAAGCCCGCATTATCTCCCCGAGCCCACATCATCTCCCCAAGCCCGCATACATTCCCCAAGCGTGCATCATTTTCAAAGCCCACATCATCTCCCCAAAACACCATGATCTCCCCAAGTCCACATAAACTCCCCAAGCCCAATTATCTCCCCAGCCCACATCATTTCCCAAGCCCGCATCATCTTCCCAAGCACAATCACCTCCCCAATCCTGCATCATATATCCAGGCCCACTTGATCCCAAGCTGATCTCACCACCCTAAGCCCGCATCATGTCCCCAAGGACAAATCATCTCCGCAACCCCGCATGAACTCCCAAGCCCACGTCATCTCCTAAGCCTGCATCATATCCCCAAGCCCACATCTCCCCAAGCCTACATTATCTCCCCAAGCCTCATTTTTTCAGGCCCACATGTCCCGAAGCCGACCTCACACCCTAAGCCCGCTTCATCTCCCCAAGCCCGCATCATATCCCCAGGCCCACATCTCTCAAAAGGCACATAATTTCTCCAAGACTACATCATTTCCCAATCCCCCATCATCTCCCCAAGCCCAATCATCTCCCCAAGCTCACATCATCTCCCCAAGTCCAATCATCTCCCAAGTTCACATATTCTCCCCAGGCCCAATCATCTCCCCAAGCCCACATCATCTCCCCAAGCCCACATCATCTCCAGAAGCCCAATCATCTCCCCTAGCCCACATCATCTCCCCAAGCCCAATCATCTCCCCAAGACCGCATCATTCCCGAAGCCTGCATCATCTAGCCAAGCCTGCGTCATGTCCCAGGACGGCATAATATCCGCGAGCCCGAATCATTTACACAGCCACACATCATTTCCCCAAGCCCAATCATCTCCCTAAGTCTGCATCATTTCCCAAGCCCGCATCATGGAACCGAGCCTGCATCATGTCCCCGAGACCGCATCATGTACACAGGCCCAGATCATCTCCGAAAGCCAACATGATCTCTCCAAGCCCACATCATTTCCCCAAGCCCACATCATCTCCCCAAGCCCACATTATCTCCCCAAGCCAACATGATCTACCCAAGCCAACATCATCTCCCCGAGCCCACATACTCTCCCCATGCCCACATCATCTCCTCAAGCCCGCATCATCTCCCCAATCCCGCATCATGTTTCCAGGCCCACATGTCCCCAAGCTGATCTCACCACCCTAAGCCCGCATCATGTACCCAAGGACAAATCATCTCCGCAACCCCGCATGATCTCCCAAGCCTCATCATTTTTTCAGGCCCACATGTCCCAAAGCCAACCTCACACCCTAAGCCCGCTTCATCTCCCTAAGCCCGCATCATGTCCACAAGCCCACATCTCCCAAAAGGCACATAATTTCCCGAAGCCTGCATCATTTCCCAAGCCCGCATCATCTCCCCAAGCCCACATCATCTCCTCAAGCCCACATCATCTCCCGAAGAGCAATCTTCTCCCCAAGCCCACATAATGTCTCCAAGCTGACATATCTCTAAGCACACACCATCTCCCCAAGCCCACATCATCGCCCCAAGCCCAATCATTTCCCAAGCCCTAATCATTTCCCAAGCCCGCATCATCTAGCCAAGGCTGCGTCATGTCCCCAAGCCAGCATAATATCCATGAGCCCGCATCATGTTTCCAGGCCCACATGTCCCCAAACAGACCTCACCACCCTAAGCCCGCATCATGTCCTCAAGGACAAATCATCTCCTCAACCCCACATGATCTCCCAAGCCCACGTCATCTCCTAAGTCCACATCATCTCCATCAGCCTTCAGCATATCCGCAAGAAGGCGTCATCACCCCAAGCCTGAGTGATCTCCACAGCCCAATCATCTGACCAAGCCCACATCATCTCCCGAAGCCTAGTCTTCTCACCAAGCCCACATCGTGTCATCAAGCCCACATGATCTCCCCAAGTATGCATCATGTTTCCAAGCCCACATGTCCCCAAGCCGACCTCACATCCCTAACCCCGCTTCATCTCCCTAAGCCCGCATCATGTCCAAAAGCCCGCATCTCCCAAAAGGCACATACTTTCCCCAAGCCTGCATCATTTCCCAAGCCCGCATCATTTCCCCAATACCACATCTCCCAAAGGGCACATAATTTTCCAAAGCCTGCATCATTTCCAAAGCCCGCATCATCTCCCCAAGCCCAATCATCTCCCCAAGCCCACATCATCTCCCGAAGAGCAATCTTCTCCCCAAGCCCACATAATGTCTCCAAGCTGACATATCTCTAAGCACACACCATCTCCCCAAGCCCACATCATCGCCCCAAGCCCGCATTATCTCCCCGAGCCCACATCATCTCCCCAAGCACACATCATCTCCCCAAGCCCGCATACATTCCCCAAGCGTGCATCATTTTCAAAGCCCACATCATCTCCCCAAAACACCATGATCTCCCCAAGTCCACATAAACTCCCCAAGCCCAATTATCTCCCCAGCCCACATCATTTCCCAAGCCCGCATCATCTTCCCAAGCACAATCACCTCCCCAATCCTGCATCATATATCCAGGCCCACTTGTCCCCAAGCTGATCTCACCACCCTAATCCCGCATCATGTCCCCAAGGACAAATCATCTCCGCAACCCCGCATGATCTCCCAAGCCCACGTCATCTCCTAAGCCTGCATCATGTCCCCAGACCACATCTCCCCAAGCCTACATTATCTCCCCAAGCCTCATTTTTTCAGGCCCACATGTCCCGAAGCCGACCTCACACCCTAAGCCCGCTTCATCTCCCTAAGCCTGCATCATGTCCAAAAGTCCACATCTCGCAAAAGGCATATAATTTCCCCAAGCCTGCATCATTTCCCAAGAACACATCATCTGACGAAGCCCAATCATCTCCCCAAGCTCACATCAACTCCCAACGCCCAATCAACTCCCCAAGCCCACATCATCTCCCGAAGCCCAATCTTCTCCCCAAGCCCACAAAATGTCATCAAGCCCACATCATGTCTCCAAGTCGACATATCTCTAAGACCACATCATCACCCCAAGCCAACATGATCTCCCCAACAGCACATCCTATACCCAAGCGCAATCATCTCCAAAGCCCACATTATTTCCCAAGCCCGCATCATCTAACCAAACCTGCATCATGTCCCCAAGCCGGCTTTAAATCCACGAGACCTCATGTTTTAAACAGGACCACTTCATCTCCCCAAGCCAACATGATCCCCCCAAGCCCACATCATCTCCCCAATCCCACATCATCTCCCCAAGCCCGCACCATGTTTCCAGGCCCACATGTCCCCAAGCAGACCTCACCACCCTAAGACCGCATCATGTCCCCAAGGACAAATCATCTCCGCAACACCGCATTAACTCCCAAGCCCATATCATCTCCTAAGCCTGCATCATCTCCCTGAGCCTCCAGCATTACCGCAAGAACGCGTCATCACCCCAAGCCTGAGTGATCTCCCACAGCCCAATAATCTCCCCAAGCCCACATCATCTCTCCAAGCCCACGTCATCTCCCTGAACCCGTGTCGTGTCCCCGAGCTGGCATCATGTCCCAGAGCCTGTGTCATGTCAGCACACTCAATTCATGTCTGCAAGCCTGAGAAATGTCTGTAAGCCCACTTTCACTCCCCGAGCCCCCATCATCTCCAGGAGCCCATGTCATCTCTCCAAGCCTGCATCAAATCCCCAAGCCCACATCTCCCCAAGCCTACATTATCTCCACAAGCCTCATTTTTTCAGGCCCACATGTCCCGAAGCCGACCTCACACCCTAAGCCCGCTTCATCTCCCTAAGCCTGCATCATGTCCACAAGCCCACATCTCCCAAAAGGCATATAATTTCCCCAAGCCTGCATGATTTCCCAAGCCCTCATCATCACCCCAAGCCCAATCAACTCCCCAAGCCCACATCATCTCCCCAAGCCCAATCAACTCCCCATGCCCACATCATCTCGCCAAGCCAACATCATCTTCCCAAGCCCACATCATCTCCCGAAGCCTAATCTTCTCACCTAGAACACATCATGTCATCAATCCCACATGATCTCCCCAAGTATGCATCATATTTCCAAGCCCACATGTCCCCAAGCCGACCTCACATTCCTAAACCCGCTTCATCTCGCAAGCCCGCATCATGTCCACAAGCCCACATCTCCCAAAAGGCACATACTTTCCCCAAGCCTGCATCATTTCCCAAGCCCGCATAATGTCCCCAATACCACATCTCCCAAAAGGCACATAATTTCCCCAAGCCTGCATCATTTCGCAAGCCGACATCATCTGCCCAAGCCCAATCATCTCCGCAAGCCCACATCATGTGCTCAAGCAAACATCATGTCTCCAAGCTGACATATCTCTAACCACATCATCTCCCGAAACCACCATGATCTCCCCAAGCCCACATCAACTCCCCAAGCCCAATCATCTCCCCAGCCCACATCAATTCCCAAGCCCGCATCATCTCTCGAAGAGCAATCTTCTCCCCAAGCCCACATAATGTCTCCAAGCTGACATATCTCTAAGCACACACCATCTCCCCAAGCCCACATCATTGCCCCAAGCCCAATCATTTCCCCAAGCCCTAATCATTTCCCAAGCCCGCATCATCTAGCCAAGGCTGCGTCATGTCCCCAAGCCAGCATAATATCCACGAGCCCGCATCATTTACTCAGGCCCACATGATCTCCCCAAGCCAACATGATCTTCCTAAACGCACATCATCTCCACATGCGATCATGATCTCCCCAAGCCCACATCATCTCCACAAGCCCACATCATCTCCCCAAGCCCGCATACATTCCGCAAGCCCACATCATCTCCCCAAGCCCGCATACCTTCCCCAAGCGTGCATCATTTTCAAAGCCCACATCATCTCCCCGAGCCCACATTGTCTCCACAAGCCCACATCATCTCCCCAATCCCACATCATCTCCCCAAGCCCGCACCATGTTTCCAGGCCCACATGTCCCCAAGCTGATCTCACCACCCTAAGACCGCATCATGTCCCCAAGGACAAATCATCGCCGCAACACCGCATGATCTCCCAAGCCCACATCATCTCCTAAGCCCGCATCATCTCCCTGAGCCTCCAGCATTACCGCAAGAAGGCGTCATCATCCCAAGCCTGAGTGATCCCCCACAGACCAATCTTCTCCCCAAGCCCGCATCATCTCTCCAAGCCCACGTCATCTCCCTGAACCCGTGTCGTGTCCCCGAGCCGGCATCATGTCCCAGAGCCTGTGTCATGTCAGCACACTCAATTCATGTCTGCAGACCCGAGAAATGTCTGTAAGCCCACTTTCACTCACCGAGCCCCCATAATCTCCATGAGCCCATGTCATCTCTCCAAGCCTGCATCAAATCCCCAAGCCCACATCTCCCCAAGCCTACATTATCTCCCCAAGCCTCATTTTTTCAGGCCCACATGTCCCGAAGCCGACCTCACACCCTCAGCCCGCTTCATCTCCCTAAGCCTGCATCATATCCACAAGCCCACATCTCCCAAAAGGCATATAATTTCCCCAAGCCTGCATCATTTCGCAAGCCGACATCATCTGCCCAAGCCCAATCATCTCCCCAAGCCCACATCATGTGCTCAAGCAAACATCATGTCTCCAAGCTGACATATCTCTAACCACATCATCTCCCGAAACCACCATGATCTCCCCAAGCCCACATCAACTCCCCAAGCCCAATCAGCTCCCCAAGCCCACATCATCTACCCAAGACCAATCATCTCCCCAAGTGCACATCATCTCCCGAAGCCCAGTCTTCTCCCGAATCCTACATAATGTCATCAAGCACACATCATGTCTCCAAGCAAACATATCTGTAAGCCCACATCATGTCCCCAAGAAAACATGATCTCCCCAAGTCCACATCATCTCCCCAAGCACACATCATCTCCCCAAGACAACATGATCTACCCAAGCCCACATACTCTCCCCATGCCCACATCATCTCCTCAAGCCCACCTCATCTCCCCAATCCCGCATCATGTTTCCAGGCCCACATGTCCCCAAGCTGATCTCACCACCCTAAGCCCACATCATGTACCCAAGGACAAATCATCTCCGCAACCCCGCATGATCTCCCAAGCCTCATCATTTTTCAGGCCCACATGTCCCGAAGCCAACCTCACACCCTAAGCCCGCTTCATCTCCCTAAGCCCGCATCATGTCCACAAGCCCACATCTCCCAAAAGGCACATAATTTCCCCAAACCTGCATCATTTCCAAAGCCCGCATCATCTCCCCAAGCCCAATCATCTCCCCAAGCCCACATCAGCACCCCAAGCCCAATCATCTCCCCAGCCCACATCATTTCCCAAGCCCGCATCATCTCCCGAAGAGCAATCTTCTCCCCAAGCCCACATAATGTCTCCAAGCTGACATATCTCTAAGCACACACCATCTCCCCAAGCCCACATCATCGCCCAAAGCCCAATCATTTCCCCAAGCCCTAATCATTTCCCAAGCCCGCATCATCTAGCCAAGGCTGCGTCATGTCCCCAAGCCAGCATAATATCCACGAGCCCGCATCATTTACTCAGGCCCACATGATCTCCCCAAGCCAACATGATCTTCCTAAACGCACATCATCTCCACATGCGATCATGATCTCCCCAAGCCCACATCATCTCCACAAGCCCACATACTCTCCCTGAGCCCACATCATCTCCCCAAGCCCGCATCATCTCCCCAAGCACACATCATCTCCCAAAGCCCGCATACATTCCCCAAGCGTGCATCATTTTCGAAGCCCACATCATCTCCCCGAGCCCATATAGTCTCCACAAGCCCACATCATCTCCCCAATCCCACATCATCTCCCCAAGCACACATCACCTCCCCAAGACAACATGATCTACCCAAGCCCACATACTCTCCCCATGCCCATATCATCTCCTCAAGCCCACCTCATCTCCCCAATCCCGCATCATGTTCCAGGCCCACATGTCCCCAAGCTGATCTCACCACCCTAAGCCCACATCATGTACCCAAGGACAAATCATCTCCGCAACCCCGCATGATCTCCCAAGCCTCATCATTTTTCAGGCCCACATGTCCCAAAGCCAACCTCACACCCTAAGCCCGCTTCATCTCCCTAAGCCCGCATCATGTCCACAAGCCCACATCTCCCAAAAGGCACATAATTTCCCAAGCCTGCATCATTTCCAAAGCCCGCATCATCTCCCCAAGCCCAATCATCTCCCCAAGCCCACATCAGCACCCCAAGCCCAATCATCTCCCCAAGCCCACATCATCTCCCGAAGAGCAATTTTCTCCCCAAGCCCACATAATGTCTCCAAGCTGACATATCTCAAAGCACACACCATCTCCCCAAACCACCATGATCTCCCCAAGCCCACATAAACTCCCCAAGCCCAATTATCTCCCCAACCCACATCATTTCCCAAGCCCGCATCATCTTCCCAAGCACAATCACCTCCCCAATCCTGCATCATATATCCAGGCCCACATGTCCCCAAGTTGATCTCACCACCCTAAGACCGCATCATGTCCCCAAGGACAAATCATCTCCGCAACCCCGCATGATCTCCCAAGCCCACGTCATCTCCTAAGTCCGCATCATCTCCATCAGCCTTCAGCATATCTGCAAGAAGGCGTCATCACCCCAAGCCTGAGTGGTCTCCACAGCCCAATCATCTGACCAAGCCCGCATCATCTCTCCAAGTGCATGTCATCTCCCTGAACCCGTGTCGTGTCCCCGAGCCGGCATCATGTCCCAGAGCCTGTGTCAAGTCAGCACACTCAATTCATGTCTGCAAGCCCGAGAAATGTCTGTAAGCCCACTTTCACTCCCCGAGCCCCCATCATCTCAATGAGCCCATGTCATCTCACCAAGCCCGCGTCATCTCCCCAAGGCTGCATCATGTCCCAAGCCCGAATCATCTCTCCAAGCCTGCATCATGTCCCCAAGCCCACATCTCCGAAAAGGCACACAATTTCCACAAGCATGCATCATTTGCCAAGACCGCATCGTCTGCCGAAGCCCAATCATCTCCCCAAGCTCACATCAACTCCACACGCCCAATCAACTCCCCAAGCCCACATCATCTCCCGAAGCCCAATCTTCCCCCAAGCCCACAAAATATCATCAAGCCCACATCATGTCTCCAACTCGACATATCTCTAAGACCACATCATCACCCCAAGCCAACATGTTCTCCCCAACAGCACATCATCTACCCAAGCCCAATCATCTCCAAACCCCACATTATTTCCCAAGCCCGCATCATCTACCCGAGCCTGCATCATGTCCCCAACCCGGCATTATATCCACGAACCCGCATGTTTTACACAGGACCACTTCATCTCCCCAAGCCAACATGATCCCCCCAAGCCCACATCATCTCCCCAATCCCACATCATCTCCCCAAGCCCGCACCATGTTTCCAGGCCCACATGTCCCCAAGCTGATCTCACCACCCTACGCCCGCATCATGTCCCCAAGGACAAATCACCTCCGCAACCCCGCATGATCTCCCAAGCCCACGTCATCTCCTAAGTCCGCATCATCTCCATCAGCCTTCAGCATATCTGCAAGAAGGCGTCATCACCCCAAGCCTGAGTGGTCTCCACAGCCCAATCATCTGACCAAGCCCGCATCATCTCTCCAAGTGCATGTCATCTCCCTGAACCCGTGTCGTGTCCCCGAGCCGGCATCATGTCCCAGAGCCTGTGTCAAGTCAGCGCACTCAATTCATGTCTGCAAGCCCGAGAAATGTCTGTAAGCCCACTTTCACTCCCCGAGCCCCCATCATCTCAATGAGCCCATGTCATCTCACCAAGCCCGCGTCATCCCAAGGCTGCATCATGTCCCAAGCCCGAATCATCTCTCCAAGCCTGCATCATGTCCCCAAGCCCACATCTCCGAAAAGGCACACAATTTCCACAAGCATGCATCATTTGCCAAGACCACATCGTCTGCCGAAGCCCAATCATCTCCCCAAGCTCACATCAACTCCACACGCCCAATCAACTCCCCAAGCCCACATCATCTCCCGAAGCCCAATCTTCCCCCAAGCCCACAAAATATCATCAAGCCCACATCATGTCTCCAACTCGACATATCTCTAAGCCCACATCATCTCCCCAATCCCACATCATCTCCCCAAGCCCGCACCATGTTTCCAGGCCCACATGTCCCCAAGCTGATCTCACCACCCTAAGACCGCATCATGTCCCCAAGGACAAATCATCTCCGCAACACCGCATGATCTCCCAAGCCCACATCACCTCCTAAGCCCGCATCATCTCCCTGAGCCTCCAGCATTACCGCGAGAAGGTGTCATCACCCCAAGCCTGAGTGATCTCCCACAGCCCAATCATCTCCCCAAGCCCGCATCATCTCTCCAAGCCCACGTCATCTCCCTGAACCCGTGTCGTGTCCCCGAGCCGGCATCATGTCCCAGAGCCTGTGTCATGTCAGCACACTCAATTCATGTCTGCAAGCCCGAGAAATGTCTGTAAGCCCACTTTCACTCCCCGAGTCCCCATCATCTCCATGAGCCCCTATCATCTCTCCAAGCCTGCATCAAATCCCCAAGCCCACATCTCCTGAAGCCCACATGATCTCCCCAAGCCTGCATCATGTTTCCAGGCCCACATGTCCCCAAGCAGACCTCACCACCCAAAGCCCACACCATCTCCCCAAGCCCGCATCATGTCCACGAGCCCACATCTCCCAAAAGGCACATACTTTCCCCAAGCCTGCATCATTTCCCAAACCCGCATCATGTCCCCAAGACCACATCTCCCAAAAGGCACATACTTTCCCCAAGCCTGCATCATTTCGCAAGCCGACATCATCTGCCCAAGCCCAATCATCTCCCCAAGCTCACATCATCTCCCCACGCCCAATCATCTCCCCAAGCCCACATCATCTCCCGAAGCACAATCATCTCCACAAGCGCACATCATGTGCTCAAGCAAACATCATGTCTCCAAGCTGACATATCTCTAAGACCACATCATCTCCCCAAACCACCATGATCTCCCCAGCCCACATCATTTCCCAAGCCCGCATCATCTTCCCAACCACAATCACCTCCCCAATCCTGCATCATATATCCAGGCCCACTTGTCCCCAAGCTGATCTCACCACCCTAAGACCGCATCATGTCCCCAAGGACAAATCATCTCCGCAACCCCGCATGATCTCCCAAGCCCACGACATCTCCTAAGCCCGCATCATCTCCCTGAGCCTGCAGCATATCCGCAAGACCGCTTCATCACCACAAGACCGAGTCATCTCCCACAGCTTAATCATCTCCCCAAGCCTGCATCATGTCCACAAGCCCACATCTCCCCAAGCCTACATTATCTCCCCAAGCCTCATTTTTTCAGGTCCACATGTCCCGAAGCCGACCTCACACCCTAAGCCCGCTTCATCTCCCTAAGCCTGCATCATGTCCAAAAGCCCACATCTCGCAAAAGGCATATAATTTCCCCAAGCCTGCATCATTTCCCAAGACCACATCATCTGCCGAAGCCCTATCATCTCCCCAAGCTCACATCAACTCCACACGCCCAATCAACTCCCCAAGCCCACATCATCTCCCGAAGCCCAATCTTCTCCCCGAACCCACAAAATGTCATCAAGCACACATCATGTCTCCAAGTCGACAAATCTCTAAGACCACATCATCACCCCAAGCCAACATGATCTCCCCAACAGCACACCCTCTACCCAAGTGCAATCATCTCCAAAGCCCACATTATTTCCCAAGCCGGCATCATCTAACCAAACCTGCATCATGTCCCCAAGCCGGCATTAAATCCACGAGCCCGCATGTTTTACACAGGACCACTTCATCTCCCCAAGCCAACATTATCCCCCCAAGCCCACATCATCTCCCCAATCCCACATCATCTCCCCAAGCCCGCACCATGTTTGCAGGCCCACATGTCCCCAAGCTGATCTCACCACCCTAAGACCGCATCATGTCCCCAAGGACAAATCATCGCCGCAACACCGCATGATCTCCCAAGCCCACATCATCTCCTAAGCCCGCATCATCTCCCTGAGCCTCCAGCATTACCGCAAGAAGGTGTCATCACCCCAAGCCTGACTGATCTCCCACAGCCCAATCATCTCCCCAAGCCCGCATCATCTCTCCAAGCCCACGTCATCTCCCTGATCCCGTGTCGTGTCCCTGAGCCGGCATCATGTCCCAGAGCCTGTGTCATGTCAGCACACTCAATTCATGTCTGCAGGCCCGAGAAAGGTCTGTAAGCCCACTTTCACTCCCCGAGCCCCCATCATCTCCATGAGCCCATGTCATCTCTCCAAGCCTGCATCAAATCCCCAAGCCCACATCTCCCCAAGCCTACATTGTCTCCCCAAGCCTCATTTTTTCAGGCCCACATGTCCTGAAGCCGACCTCACACCCTAAGCCCGCTTCATCTCCCTAAGCCTGGGTCATGTCCACAAGCCCACATCTCCCAAAAGGCATATAATTTCCCCAAGCCCTCATCATCTCCCCAAGCCCAATCATCTCCCCTACCCCACATCATCTCATGAAGCCCAAACTTCTCCCCAAGCACACATCATGTCACCAAGCCCGTATCATGTCTCTAAGCCGACATAACTTTAAGACCACATCATCTCCCCAAGCTAAGGTGATCTCCCCAAGCCCACATCATCTCCCCAAATCAACATGACCTCACCAAGCCCACATCTTCTCAACGAGCCCACATAGTCTCCCTAAGCCCACATCATCTCCCCAAGCCCGCATCATATTTCCAGGCCCAATCACCTCCCCAATGCTGCATCATATATCCAGGCCCACATGTCCCCAAGCTGATCTCACCACCCTAAGACCGCATCATGTCCCCAAGGACAAATCATCTCCGCAAACCCGCATGATCTCCCAAGCCCACGTCATCTCCTAAGCCCGCATCATCTCCCTGAGCCTGCAGCATATCCGCAAGAAGGCGTCATCACCCCAAGACCGAGTCATCTCCCACAGCTCAATCATGTAACCAAGCCCGCATTATCTCCCCAAGCCTGCATCATGTCCCCAAGCCCACATCTCCCCAAGCCTACATTATCTCCCCAAGCCTCATTTTTTCAGGCCCACATGTCCCGAAGCCGACCTCACAACCCTAAACCCGCTTCATCTTCCCAAGCCCGCATCATGTCCCCAAGCCTACATCTCCCAAAAGGCACATAATTTCCCCAAGCCTGCATCATTTCCCAAGCCCACATCATCTCTCCAAGCCTGCATCTTGTTCCCAAGCCCACATCTCCCCAAGCGCACATTATCTCCCCAAGCTTGCATCGTGATTCCAGGCCCAAATATTCCCAAGCCAACCTCACCACCCTACACCTGCTTCATCTCCCCAAGCCCGCACCATGTCCCCAAGGACAAATCACCTCCGCAACCCCGCATGATCTCCCAAGCCCACGTCATCTCCTAAGTCCGCATCATCTCCATCAGCCTTCAGCATATCCGCAAGAAGGCGTCATCACCCCAAGCCTGAGTGATCTCCACAGCCCAATCATCTGACCAAGCCCGCATCATCTCCCCAAACCCACGTCATCTCCCTGAACCCGTGTCGTGTCCCCAAGCCGGCATCATGTCCCAGAGAACTCAAGTCATGTCTGCAAGCCCGAGAAATATCTGTAAGCCCACTTCAACTCTCTGAGCCCCCATCATCTCCATGAGCCCATGTCATCTCCCCGAGCCGGTGTCATGTCCTTGAGCCCACATCATGTCCCCGAGCCGCCATCATATCAGGGACTCCACACCATCTCCACGAGCCCATGTCATCTCCACAAGCCCGGGTCATCTCCCTGAGCCTGCGTCATCTCCCAGAGCCCACGTCATCTCCTCGAGCCAACACCTCCCCAACCCGAATCATCTCTACAAGCCCACATCTTTCTAAACCTACATCTTCCAAATCCCACATCAGCTCTCCAAGTCCACGTAACTCCCTGAACCTGTGTTGTGTACCCGAGCTGGCGTCATATCCAGAGCACGTGTCGTGTCAGTCAGCCCACGTCATATCCACAAGCCCGATAAATGTCTGCGAGCCTGTGTCATCTCCTCGAGCCCGTGTCATAGCCCACAGCCACAATCAAATTCTCTAGCCCGCATCATCTCCCCAAGCTCACATCTCCCCAAGACCATATCTCCCCAAGCCCGCAACATCTCCCCAAGTCGGCATCATGTCCCCAAGCCCACATCTCCCCAAGGACACATTATCTCACCAAGCCTGCATCATGTTTCCAGGCCCACATGTCCCCAAGCCGACCTCACGACACAAAGCCCGCTTCATCTCCCCTAGCCCACATCATTTCCCCAAGCCCAAACATCTCCCCAGCCCACATCATTTCCGAACCACGCATCATCTAGCCGAGCCTGCGTCATGTCCCCAAGCCGGCATTATATCCACGAGCCCGCATGTTTTACACAGGACCACTTCATCTCCCCAAGCCAACATGATCCCCCCAAGCCCACATCAGCTCCCCAAGGCAACATGATCTCCCCAAGCCCACATAGTCTCCTTAGGCCCACATCATCTCCCCAAGCCCGCATCATCTCCTCAAGCCCGCCTCATCTCCCCAATCCCGCATCATGTTTCCAGGCCCACATGTCCCCAAGCTGATCTCACCACCCTAAGCCCGCATCATGTCCCCAAGCACAAATCTCCGCAACCCCGCATGATCTCCCAAGCCCACGTCATCTCCTAGCCCGCATCATCTCCCTGAGCCTGCAGCATATCCGCAACAACGCTTCATCACCCCAAGACCGAGTCATCTCCCACAGCTCAATCATCTCCCCAAGCCTGCATTATCTCCCCAAGCCTGCATCATGTCCCCAAGCCAACATCTCCCCAAGCCCACATTATCTCCCCAAGCCTCATTTTTTCAGGCCCACATGTCCCGAAGCCGACCTCACACCCCTAAGCCCGCTTCAACTCCCTAAGCCTGCATCATGTCCACAAGCCCACATCTCCCAAAACGCATATAATTTCCCCAAGCCTGCATCATTTCCCAAGCCCTCATCATCTCCCCAAGCCCAATCAACTCCCCAAGCACACATCATCTCGCCAAGCCAACATCATCTCCCCAAGCCCAATCAACTCCCCAAGCCCACATCATCTCCCCAAACCCAATCATCTCCCCAGGTTCACATCATCTCCCAAAGCCCAGTCTTCTCCCCAAGCCTACATAAAGTCATCAAGCACACATCATGTCTCTAAGCAAACATATCTCTAAGCCCACATCATGTCCCCAAGCCAACATGATCTCCCCAAGTCCACAGCATCTCCCCAAGCCCAATCATTTCCCCAAGCCCGCATCATTTCCCAAGCCCGCCTCATGTAGCCGAGCCTGCGTCATATCAACAAACCGGCGTAATATCCGCGAGACCGCATCATTTACACAGGAACACTTCATCTCCAAAAGCCAACATGATCTCCACAAGCCCACATCAGCTCCCCAAGCCAAAATGATCTCCACAAGCCCACATCATCTCCCCAAGCCCACATAATCTCCCAAGCCTGCATCATGTTTCCAGGTCCACATGTCCCCAAGCCGACCTCAGAACCCTAAGCCCGCTTCATCTCCCCAAGCCCGCATCATGTCCCCAAGCCCACATCTCCCAAAAGGCACATAATTTCCCTGATCCTGTATCATTTCCCAAGCCCACATCTCCACAAGCGCACATTATCTCCTCAAGCCTGCATCGTAATTCCAGGCCCAAATTTCCCCAAGCCGACCTCACCACCATACACCTGCTTCATCTCCCCAAGCCCGCATCATGTCCCCAGGCACACATCTCCCGAAAGGCACATAATTTCTCCAAGCCTTCAACATCTCCCAATCCCACAGCATCTCCCCAAGCCCAATCATCTTCCCAAGCCCACATCATCTCCCGAAGCCTAATCTTCTCACCAAGCCCACATCATGTCATCAAGCCCACATGATCTCCCCAAGTATGCATCATGTTTCCAAGCCCACATGTCCCCAAGCCGACCTCACATCCCTAAACCCGCTTCATCTCCCCAAGCCCGCATCATGTCCACAAGCCCACATCTACCAAAAGGCACATAATTTGCTCAAGCCTGCATCATTTCCCAAGCCCGCATCATGTCCCCAATACCACATCTCCTAAAAGGCACATAATTTCCCCAAGACAGCATCATTTCCCAAGCACACATCATCTCCCCAAGCCCAATCATCTCCCCAAGCTCACATCATCTCCCGAAGCCCAATCATCTCCCCAAGCCCACATCATGCCCTCAAGCACACATCATGTCTTCAAGCCGACATATTACTAAGCCCGCATCATCTCCCCAAACCACCATGATCTCCCCAAGCCCAATCATCTCCCCAGCCCACAACATTTCCCACGCCCGCATCATTAAGCCGAGCTTGCGTCATGTCCCCAAGCCGGCATTATATCCGCGAGCCCGCTTCATTTACACAGGAACACTTCATCTCCCCAAGCCAACATGATCTCCACATCCCACATCATCTCCCCGTGCCCACATAGTCTCCCCAAGCCTGCATCATTTTCCAGATCCACATGTCCCCAAGCCGACCTCACAACCCTAAGTCCACTTCATCTCCCCAAGCCCGCATCATCTTCCCAAGCCCGCATCATGTCCCCAAGCCCACATCTCCCAAAAGGCACATAATTTCCCCAAGCCTGCATCATTTCCAAAGCCCGCACCATCTCCCCAAACCCAATCATCTCCCCAAGCTCACATCATCTCCCCAAGTCCAATCATCTCCCCTAGCCCACATCATTTCTCCAAGCCCAATCATCTCCCCTAACCCACATCATTTCCCCAAGCCCAATCATCTCCCCAAGACCGCATCATTCCCAAAGCCTGCATCATCTAGCCAAGCCTGCGTCATTTCCCAAGACGGCATAATATCCATGAGCCCGAATCATTTACACAGGCTCACATCATTTCCCCAAGCCCAATCATCTCCCTAAGTCTGCATCATTTCCCAAGCCGGCATCATGTAACCGAGCATGCATCATGTCCCCGAGACCGCATCATGTACACAAGCCCAGATCATCTCCAAACGCCAACATCATCTCCCCAAGCCCACATCATCTCCCCAAGCCAACATGATCTACCCAAGCCCACATCATCTCCCCGAGCCCACATACTCTCCCCATGCCCACATCATCTCCCCAATCCCGCATCATGTTTCCACGCCCATATGTCCCCAAGCTGATCTCACCACCGTAAGCCCACATCATGTACCCAAGGACAAATCATCTCCGCAACCCCGCATGATCTCCCAAGCCTCATCATTTTTTCAGGCCCACATGTCCCGAAGCCGACCTCACACCCAAGCCCGTTTAATCTCCCTAAGCCCGCATCATGTCCACAAGCCCACATCTCCCAAAAGGCACATAATTTCCCCAAGCCTGCATCATTTCCAAAGCCCGCATCATCTCCCCAAGCCCGATCATCTCCCCAAGCCCACATCATCTCCCCAAGCCCAATCATCTCCCCAAGCCCACATCAGAACCCCAAGCCCAATCATCTCCCCAAGCCCACATCATCTCCCGAAGAGCAATCTTCTCCCCAAGCCCACATAATGTCTCCAAGCTGACATATCTCTAAGCACACACCATCTCCCCAAGCCCACATCATCGCCCCAAGCCCAATCATTTCTCCAAGCCCTAATCATTTCCCAAGCCCGCATCATCTAGCCAAGGCTGCGTCATGTCCCCAAGCCAGCATAATATCCACGACCCGCATCATTTACACAGGCCCACATCAGCACCCCAAGCCCAATCATCTCCCCAAGCCCACATCATCTCCCAAAGAGCAATCTTCTCCCCAAGCCCACATAATGTCTCCAAGCTGACATATCCCTAAGCACACACCATCTCCCCAAGCCCACATCATCGCCCCAAGCCCGCATTATATCCCCGAGCCCACATCATCTCCCCAAGCCCGCATACATTCCCCAAGCATGCATCATTTTCAAAGCCCACATCATCTCCCCAAACCACCATGATCTCCCCAAGTCCACATAAACTCCCCAAGCCCAATTATCTCCCCAGCCCACATCATTTCCCAAGCCCGCATCATCTTCCTAAGCACAATCACCTCCCCAATCCTGCATCATATATCCAGGCCCACTTGTCCCCAAGCTGATCTCACCACCCTAAGCCCGCATCATGTCCCCAAGGACAAATCATCTCCGCAACCCCGCATGATCTCCCAAGCCCACGTCATCTCCTAAGCCTGCATCATGTCCCCAAGCCCACATCTCCCCAAGCCTACATTATCTCCCCAAGCCTCATTTTTTCAGGCCCACATGTCCCGAAGCCGACCTCACACCCTAAGCCCGCTTCATCTCCCTAAGCCTGCATCATGTTCAAAAGCCCACATCTCCCAAAAGGCATATAATTTCCCCAAGCCTACATCATTTCCCAAGAACACATCATCTGACGAAGCCCAATCATCTCCCCAAGCCCACATCATCTCCCGAAGCCCCAATCTTCTCCCCAAGCCCACAAAATGTCATCAAGCCCACATCATGTCTCCAAGTCGACATATCTCTAAGACCACATCATCACCCCCAAGCCAACATGATCTCCCCAACAGCACATCCTCTACCCAAGCGCAATCATCTCCAAAGCACACATTATTTCCCAAGCCCGCATCATCTAACCAAACCTGCATCATGTCCCCAAGCCGGCATTAAATCCACGAGCCCGCATGTTTTAAACAGGACCACTTCATCTCCCCAAGCCAACATGATCCCCCCAAGCCCACATCATCTCCCCAATCCCACATCATCTCCCCAAGCCCGCACCATGTTTCCAGGCCCACATGTCCCGAAGCCGATCTCACACCCTAAGCCCGCTTCATCTCCCTAAGCCTGCATCATGTCCACAAGCCCACATCTCCCAAAAGGCATATAATTTCAACAAGCCTGCATCATTTCTCAAGCCCTCATCATCCCCGCAAGCCCAATCAACTCCCCAAGCCCACATCATCTCGCCAAGCCAACATCATCTCCCCAAGCCCAATCAACTCCCCAAGCCCAATCAGCTCCCCAAGCCCACATCATCTACCCAAGACCAATCATCTCCCCAAGTGCACATCATCTCCCGAAGCCCAGTCTTCTCCCGAAGCCTACATAATGTCATCAAGCACATATCATGTCTCCAAGCAAACATATATGTAAGCCCACATCATGTCCCCAAGAAAACATGATATCCCCAAGTCCACATCATCTCCCCAAGCACACATCATGTCCCCAAGACAACATGATCTACCCAAGCCCACATACTCTCCCCATGCCCACATCATCTCCTCAAGCCCACCTCATCTCCCCAATCCCGCATCATGTTTCCAGGCCCACATGTCCCCAAGCTGATCTCACCACCCTAAGCCCACATCATGTACCCAAGGACAAATCATCTCGGCAACCCTGCATGATCTCCCAAGCCTCATCATTTTTTCAGGCCCACATGTCCCGAAGCCAACCTCACACCCTAAGCCCGCTTCATCTCCCTAAGCCCGCATCATGTCCACTAAGCCCACATCTCCCAAAAGGCACATAATTTCCCCAAACCTGCATCATTTCCAAAGCCCACATCATCTCCCCAAGCCCAATCATCTCCCCAAGCCCACATCAGCACCCCAAGCCCAATCATCTCCCCAAGCCCACATCATCTCCCGAAGAGCAATCTTCTTCCCAAGCCCACATGATGTCTCCAAGCTGACATATCTCTAAGCACACACCATCTCCCCAAGCCCAAATCATCGCCCGAAGCCCACATTATCTCCCCGAGCCCACATCATCTCCCCAAGCCCGCATACATTCCCCAAGCGTGCATCATTTTCAAAGCCCACATCATCTCCCGAGCCCACATAGTCTCCACAAGCCCAATCATCTCCCCAATCGCACATCATCTCCCCAAGCCCAATCATCTCCCCTACCCCACATCATCTCATGAAGCCCAAACTTCTCCCCAAGCACACATCATGTCACCAAGCCAGTATCATGTCTCTAAGCCGACATAACTCTAAGACCACATCATCTCCCCAAGCTAAGGTGATCTCCCCAAGCCCACATCATCTCCCCAAGTCAACATGACCTCACCAAGCCCACATCTTCTCAACGAGCCCACATAGTCTCCCCAAGTCCACATCATCTCCCCAAGCCGGCATCATGTCCCCAAGCCCACATCTCCCCAAGGACACATTATCTCACCAAGCCTGCATCATGTTTCCAGGCCCACATGTCCCCAAGCCGACCTCACGACACAAAGCCCGCTTCATCTCCCCTAGCCCACATCATTTCCCCAAGCCCAAACATCTCCCCAGCCCCACATCATTTCCCAACCACGCATCATCTAGCCGAGCCTGCGTCATGTCCCCAAGCCGGCATTATATCCACGAGCCCGCATGTTTTACACAGGACCACTTCATCTCCCCAAGCCAACATGATCCCCCCCAAGCCCACATCAGCTCCCCAAGGCAACATGATCTCCCCAAGCCCACATAGTCTCCTTAGGCCCACATCATCTCCCCAAGCCCGCATCATCTCCTCAAGCCCGCCTCATCTCCCCAATCCCGCATCATGTTTCCACGCCCATATGTCCCCCAAGCTGATCTCACCACCGTAAGCCCACATCATGTACCCAAGGACAAATCATCTCCGCAACCCCGCATGATCTCCCAAGCCTCATCATTTTTTCAGGCCCACATGTCCCGAAGCCGACCTCACACCCAAGCCCGTTTAATCTCCCTAAGCCCGCATCATGTCCACAAGCCCACATCTCCCAAAAGGCACATAATTTCCCCAAGCCTGCATCATTTCCAAAGCCCGCATCATCTCCCCAAGCCGATCATCTCCCCAAGCCCACATCATCTCCCCAAGCCCAATCATCTCCCCAAGCCCACATCAGAACCCCAAGCCCAATCATCTCCCCAAGCCCACATCATCTCCCGAAGAGCAATCTTCTCCCCAAGCCCACATAATGTCTCCAAGCTGACATATCTCTAAGCACACACCATCTCCCCAAGCCCACATCATCGCCCCAAGCCCAATCATTTCTCCAAGCCCTAATCATTTCCCAAGCCCGCATCATCTAGCCAAGGCTGCGTCATGTCCCCAAGCCAGCATAATATCCACGACCCGCATCATTTACACAGGCCCACATCAGCACCCCAAGCCCAATCATCTCCCCCAAGCCCACATCATCTCCCAAAGAGCAATCTTCTCCCCAAGCCCACATAATGTCTCCAAGCTGACATATCCCTAAGCACACACCATCTCCCCAAGCCCACATCATCGCCCCAAGCCCGCATTATATCCCCGAGCCCACATCATCTCCCCAAGCCCGCATACATTCCCCAAGCATGCATCATTTTCAAAGCCCCACATCATCTCCCCAAACCACCATGATCTCCCCAAGTCCACATAAACTCCCCAAGCCCAATTATCTCCCCAGCCCACATCATTTCCCAAGCCCGCATCATCTTCCTAAGCACAATCACCTCCCCAATCCTGCATCATATATCCAGGCCCACTTGTCCCCAAGCTGATCTCACCACCCTAAGCCCGCATCATGTCCCCAAGGACAAATCATCTCCGCAACCCGCATGATCTCCCAAGCCCACGTCATCTCCTAAGCCTGCATCATGTCCCCAAGCCCACATCTCCCCAAGCCTACATTATCTCCCCAAGCCTCATTTTTTCAGGCCCACATGTCCCGAAGCCGACCTCACACCCTAAGCCCGCTTCATCTCCCTAAGCCTGCATCATGTTCAAAAGCCCACATCTCCCAAAAGGCATATAATTTCCCCAAGCCTACATCATTTCCCAAGAACACATCATCTGACGAAGCCCAATCATCTCCCCAAGCCCACATCATCTCCCGAAGCCCAATCTTCTCCCCAAGCCCACAAAATGTCATCAAGCCCACATCATGTCTCCAAGTCGACATATCTCTAAGACCACATCATCACCCCAAGCCAACATGATCTCCCCAACAGCACATCCTCTACCCAAGCGCAATCATCTCCCAAGCACACATTATTTCCCAAGCCCGCATCATCTAACCAACCTGCATCATGTCCCCAAGCCGGCATTAAATCCACGAGCCCGCATGTTTTAAACAGGACCACTTCATCTCCCAAGCCAACATGATCCCCCCAAGCCCACATCATCTCCCCAATCCACATCATCTCCCCAAGCCCGCACCATGTTTCCAGGCCCACATGTCCCGAAGCCGATCTCACACCCTAAGCCCGCTTCATCTCCCTAAGCCTGCATCATGTCCACAAGCCCACATCTCCCAAAAGGCATATAATTTCAACAAGCCTGCATCATTTCTCAAGCCCTCATCATCCCCGCAAGCCCAATCAACTCCCCAAGCCCACATCATCTCGCCAAGCCAACATCATCTCCCCAAGCCCAATCAACTCCCCAAGCCCAATCAGCTCCCCAAGCCCACATCATCTACCCAAGACCAATCATCTCCCCAAGTGCACATCATCTCCCGAAGCCCAGTCTTCTCCCGAAGCCTACATAATGTCATCAAGCACATATCATGTCTCCAAGCAAACATATATGTAAGCCCACATCATGTCCCAAGAAAACATGATATCCCCAAGTCCACATCATCTCCCCAAGCACACATCATGTCCCCAAGACAACATGATCTACCCAAGCCCACATACTCTCCCCATGCCCACATCATCTCCTCAAGCCCACCTCATCTCCCCCAATCCCGCATCATGTTTCCAGGCCCACATGTCCCCAAGCTGATCTCACCACCCTAAGCCCACATCATGTACCCAAGGACAAATCATCTCGGCAACCCTGCATGATCTCCCAAGCCTCATCATTTTTTCAGGCCCACATGTCCCGAAGCCAACCTCACACCCTAAGCCCGCTTCATCTCCCTAAGCCCGCATCATGTCCACTAAGCCCACATCTCCCAAAAGGCACATAATTTCCCCAAACCTGCATCATTTCCAAAGCCCACATCATCTCCCAAGCCCAATCATCTCCCCAAGCCCACATCAGCACCCCAAGCCCAATCATCTCCCCAAGCCCACATCATCTCCCGAAGAGCAATCTTCTTCCCAAGCCCACATGATGTCTCCAAGCTGACATATCTCTAAGCACACACCATCTCCCCAAGCCCAAATCATCGCCCGAAGCCCACATTATCTCCCCGAGCCCACATCATCTCCCCAAGCCCGCATACATTCCCCAAGCGTGCATCATTTTCAAAGCCCACATCATCTCCCCGAGCCCACATAGTCTCCACAAGCCCAATCATCTCCCCAATCGCACATCATCTCCCCAAGCCCAATCATCTCCCCTACCCCACATCATCTCATGAAGCCCAAACTTCTCCCCCAAGCACACATCATGTCACCAAGCCAGTATCATGTCTCTAAGCCGACATAACTCTAAGACCACATCATCTCCCCAAGCTAAGGTGATCTCCCCAAGCCCACATCATCTCCCCAAGTCAACATGACCTCACCAAGCCCACATCTTCTCAACGAGCCCACATAGTCTCCCCAAGTCCACATCATCTCCCCAAGCCGGCATCATGTCCCCAAGCCCACATCTCCCCAAGGACACATTATCTCACCAAGCCTGCATCATGTTTCCAGGCCCACATGTCCCCAAGCCGACCTCACGACACAAAGCCCCGCTTCATCTCCCCTAGCCCACATCATTTCCCCAAGCCCAAACATCTCCCCAGCCCACATCATTTCCCAACCACGCATCATCTAGCCGAGCCTGCGTCATGTCCCCAAGCCGGCATTATATCCACGAGCCCCGCATGTTTTACACAGGACCACTTCATCTCCCCAAGCCAACATGATCCCCCCAAGCCCACATCAGCTCCCCAAGGCAACATGATCTCCCCAAGCCCACATAGTCTCCTTAGGCCCACATCATCTCCCCAAGCCCGCATCATCTCCTCAAGCCCGCCTCATCTCCCCAATCCCGCATCATGTTTCCAGGCCCACATGTCCCCAAGCTGATCTCACCACCTACGCCCGCATCATGTCCCCAAGGACAAATCACCTCCGCAACCCCGCATGATCTCCCAAGCCCACGTCATCTCCTAAGTCCGCATCATCTCCATCAGCCTTCAGCATATCCGCAAGAAGGCGTCATCACCCCAAGCCTGAGTGGTCTCCACAGCCCAATCATCTGACCAAGCCCGCATCATCTCTCCAAGCGCATGTCATCTCCCTGAACCCGTGTCGTGTCCCCGAGCCGGCATCATGTCCCAGAGCCTGTGTCATGTCAGCACACTCAATTCATGTCTGCAAGCCCGAGAAATGTCTGTAAGCCCCACTTTCACTCCCCGAGCCCCCATCATCTCCATGAGCCCCTATCATCTCTCCAAGCCTGCATCAAATCCCCAAGCCCACATCTCCTGAAGCCCACATGATCTCCCCAAGCCTGCATCATGTTTCCAGGCCCACATGTCCCCAAGCAGACCTCAGCACCCTAAGCCCGCACCATCTCCCCAAGCCCGCATCATGTCCACAAGCCCACATCTCCCCAAAAGGCACATACTTTCCCCAAGCCTGCATCATTTCCCAAACCCGCATCATGTCCCCAAGACCACATCTCCCAAAAGGCACATATTTTACCCAAGCCTGCATCATTTCGCAAGCCGACATCATCTGCCCAAACCCAATCATCTCCCCAAGCTCACATCATCTCCCCACGCCCAATCATCTCCCCCAAGCCCACATCATCTTCCGAAGCACAATCATCTCCACAAGCACACATCATGTGCTCAAGCAAACATCATGTCTCCAAGCTGACATATATCTAAGACCACATCATCTCCCCAAACCACCATGATCTCCCCAGCCCACATCATTTCCCAAGCCCGCATCATCTTGCCAAGCACAATCACCCTCCCCAATCCTGCATCATATATCCAGGCCCACTTGTCCCCAAGCTGATCTCACCACCCTAAGACCGCATCATGTCCCCAAGGACAAATCATCTCCGCAACCCCGCATGATCTCCCAAGCCCACGTCATCTCCTAAGCCCGCATCATCTCCCTGAGCCTGCAGCATATCCGCAAGACCGCTTCATCACCACAAGACCGAGTCATCTCCCACAGCTCAATCATCTCCCCAAGCCCGCATTATCTCCCCAAGCCTGCAACATGTCCCCAAGCCCACATCTCCCCAAGCCTATATTATCTCCCCAAGCCTCATTTTTTCAGGCCCACATGTCCCCGAAGTCGACCCTCACACCCTAAGCCCGCTACATCTCCCTAAGCCTGCATCATGTCCAAAAGCCCCACATCTCGCAAAAGGCATATAATTTCCCCAAGCCTGCATCATTTCCCAAGACCACATCATCTGCCGAAGCCCAATCATCTCCCCAAGCTCACATCAACTCCACACGCCCAATCAACTCCCCAAGCCCACATCATCTCCCGAAGCCCCAATCTTCTCCCCAAGCCCACAAAATGTCATCAAGCCCACATCATGTCTCCAAGTCGACATATCTCTAAGACCACATCATCACCCCAAGCCAACATGATCTCCCCAACAGCACATCCTCTACCCAAGCGCAATCATCTCCAAAGCCCACATTATTTCCCAAGCCCGCATCATCTAACCAAACCTGCATCATGTCCCCAAGCCGGCATTAAATCCACGAGCCCGCATGTTTTACACAGGACCACTTCATCTCCCCAAGCCAACATGATCCCCCCAAGCCCACATCATCTCCTCAAGCCCAATCATCTCCCCAAGCCCACATCAGCACCCCAAGCCCAATCATCTCCCCAAGCCCACATCAGCACCCCAAGCCCAATCATCTCCCCAAGCCCACATCATCTCCCGAAGAGCAATCTTCTCCCCAAGCCCACATAATGTCTCCAAGCTGACATATCTCTAAGCACACACCATCTCCCCAAGCCCACATCATCGCCCCAAAGCCCAATCATTTCTCCAAGCCCTAATCATTTCCCAAGCCCGCATCATCTAGCCAAGGCTGCGTCATGTCCCCAAGCCAGCATAATATCCACGACCCGCATCATTTACACAGGCCCACATCATCTCCCCAAGCGATCTTGATCTCCCCAAGCCCACATCATCTCCACAAGCACACATAGTCTCCCTGAGCCCACATCATCTCCCCAAGCCCAATCATCTCCCCAAGCCCACATCATCTCCCGAAGCACAATCATCTCCACAAGCGCACATCATGTGCTCAAGCAAACATCATGTTTCCAAGCTGACATATCTCTAAGACCACATCATCTCCCCAAGCCTCCATGATCTCCCCAAGCCCACATCAACTCCCCAAGCCCAATCATCTCCCCAGCCCACATCATTTCCCAAGCTCGCATCATCTTCCCAAGCCCAATCATCTCCCCAAGCTCACATCATCTCCCCACGCCCGCCTCATCTCCCCAATCCTGCATCATATATCCAGGCCCAGATGTCCCCAAGCTGATCCTACCACCCCTAAGACCGCATCATGTACCCAAGGACAAATCATCTCCGCAACCACGCATGATCTCCCAAGCACACGTCATCTCCTTAGCCCGCATCATCTCCCTGAGCCTGCAGCATATCCGTAATACCGCTTCATCACCCCAAGACAGAGTCATCTCCCACAGCTCAATCATCTCCCCAAGCCCGCATTATCTCCTCAAGCCTGCATCATGTCCCCAGGCCCACATCTCCCCAAGCCTACATTATCTCCCCAAGCCTCATTTTTTCAGGCCCACATGTCCCGAAGCCGACCTCACACCCTAAGCCCGCTTCAACTCCCTAAGCCTGCATCATGTCCACAAGCCCGCATCTCACAAAACGCATATAATTTCCCCAAGCCCGCATCAGTTCCCACGCCGGCCTCATCTAGCCGAGCCTGCGTCATGTCAACAAACCGTCGTAATATCCACGAGTCCACATCATTTACACAGGAACACTTCATCTCCACAAGCCAACATGATCTCCACAAGCCCACATCAGCTCCCCAAGCCAAAATGATCTCCCCAAGCCCACATCATCTCCCCAAGCCCACATAGTCTCCCAAGCCTGCATCATGTTTCCAGGTCCACATGTCCCCAAGCCGACCTCACAACCCTAAGCCCGCTTCATCTCCCCAAGCCCGCATCATGTCCCCAAGCCCACTTCTCCCAAAAGGCACATAATTTCCCCGAGCCTGCATCATTTCCCAAGCCCGCATCATCTCTCCAAGCCTGCATCATGTTCCGAAGCCCACATCTCCACAAGCGCACATTATCTCCTCAAGCCTGCATCGTATTTCCAGGCCCAAATTTCCCCCAAGCTGAACTCACCACCCTACACGTGCTTCATCTCCCCAAGCCCGCATCATGTCCCCAGGCACACATCTCCCGAAAGGCACATAATTTCTCCAAGTCTTCAACATCTCCCAATCCCACAGCGTCTCCCCAAGCCCAATTATCTTCCCAAGCCCACATCATCTCCCGAAGCCTAATCTTCTCACCAAGCCCACATCATGTCATCAAGCCCACATGATCTCCCCAAGTATGCATCATGTTTCCAAGCCCACATGTCCCCAAGCCGACCTCACATCCCTAAACTCGCTTCATCTCCCCAAGCCCGCATCATGTCCACAAGCCCACATCTCCCAAAAGGCACATAATTTCCCCAAGCCTGCATCATTTCCCAATCCCCATCATCTCCCCAAGCCGAATCATCTCCCCAAGCTCACATCATCTCCCGAAGACCAATCATCTCCCCAAGCCCACATCATTCCCTCAAGCACACATCATGTCTTCAAGCCGACATATCTCTAAGACCACATCATCTCCCCAAACCACCATGATCTCCCCAAGCCCACATCATCTCCCCAAGCCCAATCATCTCCCCAGCCCACATCATTTCCCACGCCCCGCATCATCTAGCCGAGCTTGCATCATGTCCCCATGCCGGCATTATATCCGCGAGCCCGCATCATTTACACAGGAACACTTCATCTCCCCAAGCCAACATGATCTCCACAAGCCCACATCATCTCCCCGAGCCCACATAGTCTACCCAAGCCTGCATCATGATTAAAGATCCACATGTCCCCAAGCCGACCTCACAACCCTAAGCCCGCTTCATCTCCCCAAGGCCCGCATCATGTCCCCAAGCCCACATCTCCCCAAGCGCACATTATCTCCCCAAGCTTGCATCGTGATTCCAGGCCCTAATGTTCCCAAGCCGACCTCACCACCCTACAACTGCTTCATCTCCCCAAGCCCACATCATGTCCCCAGGCCCACATCTCTGAAATGGCATATAATTTCTCCAAGACTGCATCATTTCCCAATCCCCCATCATCTCCCAAGCCCAATCATCTCCCCAAGCTCACATCATCTCCCCAAGCCCAATCATCAAGCCAAGCCCACATCATCTCCCGAAGCCAAATCATCTCCCATAGCCCACATCATTTCCCCAAGCCCAATCATCTCCCATAGCCCACATCATTTCCCCAAGCCCAATCATCTCCCCAAGACCGCATCATTCCCGAAGCCTGCATCATCTAGCCAAGTCTGCGTCATGTCCGAAGACCGCATAATATCTGCGAGCCCCGAATCATTTACACAGGCCCACATCACTTCCCCAAGCCCAATAATCTCCCTAAGTCTGCATCATTTCCCAAGCCCGCATCATGGAACCGAGCCTGCATCATGTCCCTAAGACCGCATCATGTACACAGGGCCAGATCATCTCCGAAAGCCAACATGATCTCTCCAAGCCCACATCATTTTCCCAAGCCCACATCATCTCCCCAAGCCCACATCATCTCCCCCAAGCCAACATGATCTACCCAAGCCCACATCATCTCCCCGAGCCCACATACTCTCCCCATGCCCACATCATCTCCTCAAGTCCGCCTCATCTCCCCTATCCCGCATCATGTTTCGAGGCCCACATGTCTCCAAGATGATCTCACCACCCTAAGCCCGCATCATGTACCCAGGACAAATCATCTCCGCAACCCCCGCATGATCTCCCAAGCCTCATCATTTTTTCAGGCCCACATGTCCCGAAGCCGACCTCACACCCTAAGCCCGCTTCATCTCCCTAAGCCCGCGTCATGTCCACAAGCCCACATCTCCCAAAAGGCACATAATTTCCCCAAGCCTGCATCATTTCCAAGCCCAATCATCTCCCCAAGCCCACATCATATCTCCAAGCCCACATCATCTCCCCAAGCCCAATCATCTCCCCAAGCCCACATCAGCACCCCAAGCCCAATCATCTCCCCAAGCCCACATTATCTCCCCAAGGCCAATCATCTCCCCAAGCCCACATCAGCACCCCAAGCCCTATCATTTCCCGAAGCCCACATCATCTCCCGAAGAGCAATCTTCTCCCCAAGCCCACATAATGTCTCCAAGCTGACATATCTCTAAGCACACACCATCTCCCCAAGCCCACATCATCGCCCCAAGCCCAATCATTTCCCCAAGCCCTAATCATTTCCCAAGCCCGCGTCATCTAGCCAAGGCTGTGTCATGTCCCCAAGCCAGCATAATATCCACGAGCCCGCAACATTTAAACAGGCCCACATGATCTCCCCAAGCCAACATGATCTTCCTAAACGCACATCATCTCCCAAAGCGATCATGATCTCCCCAAGCCCACATCATCTCCACAAGCCCACATAGTCTCCCTGAGCCCACATCATCTCCCCAAGCCGAATCATCTCCCCAAGCCCACATCAGCACCCCAAGCCCAATCATCTCCCCAAGCCCACATCATTTCACCAAGCCCGCATCATGTTTCCAGGCCCACATGTCCCCAAACAGACCTCACCACCCTAAGCCCGCATCATGTCCCCAAGGACAAATCATCTCCGCAACCCCGCATGATCTCCCAAGCCCACGTCATCTCCTAAGTACGCATCATCTCCATCAGCCTTCAGCATATCCGCAAGAAGGCGTCATCACCCCAAGCCTGAGTGATCTCCACAGCCCAATCATCTGACCAAGCCCGCATCATCTCTCCAAGCCCATGTCATCTCCCTGAACCCGTGTCGTGTCCCCGAGCCGGCATCATGTCCCAGAGCCTGTGTCATGTCAGCACACTCAATTCATGTCTGCAAGCCCGAGAAATGTCTGTAAGCCCACTTTCACTCCCCGAGCCCCCATCATCTGCATGAGCCCATGTCATCTCACCAAGCCCGCGTCATCTCCCCAAGGCTGCATCATGTCCCAAGCCCGAATCATCTCTCCAAGCCTGCATCATGTCCCCAAGCCCACATCTTCACAAGCCCACATGATCTCCCCAAGTATGCATCATGTTTCCAGGCCCACATGTCCCCAAGCTGACCTCACCACCCTAAGCCCGCTTCATCTCCCCAAGCCCGCATCATGTCCACAAACCCACATCTCCCAAAAGGCTCACACTTTCCACAAGCCTGCATCATTTCCCAAGACCGCATCATCTGCCGAAGCCCAATCATCTCCCCAAGTTCACATCAACTCCCCACGCCCAATCAACCCCCCCAAGCCCACATCATCTCCCGAAGCCCAATCTTCTCCCCAACCCCGCAAAATGTCATCAAGCCCACATCATGTCTCCAAGTCGACATATCTCTAAGACCACATCATCACCCCAAGCCAACATGATCTCCCCAACAGCACATCATCTACCCAAGCCAAATCATTTCCAAAGCCCACATTATTTCCCAAGCCCGCATCATCTACACGAGCCTGCAGCATGTCCCCAAGCTGGCATTATATCCACGAGACTGCATGTTTTACACAAGACCACTTCATCTCCCCAAGCCAACATGATCCCCCCAAGCCCACATCATCTCCCCAAGCCCACATAGTCTCCTCAAGCCCATATCATCTCCCCAAGCCCAATCATCTCCCCAACCCCACATCATCTCCCAAAGCCCAATCTTCTCCTCAAGCCCACATCATGTCATCAAGCCCACATCATGTCTCCAAGCCTACATATCTATAAGCCCACATCATCTCCCCCAGCTAACATGATCTCCCCAAGCCCACATCATCTCCGCAAGCCTAATCATTTCTCCAAGAACGCATCATTTCCCAAGCCCGCATCCTCTAGCCGAGCTTGCATCATGTCCCCAAGCCGGTATAATATCCTCGAGCCCGCATCATTTACACAGGGCCACATCATTTCCCCAAGCCAACATGATCTCCCCAAGCCCACATCATCTCTCCTTGCCCACGTAGTCTACCCAAGCCCACATCATCTCCCCAAGCCATATCATCTCCTCAAGCCTGCATCATGTCCCCAGGCCCACATCTCCCTAAAGGCACATAATTTCTCCAAGCCTGCATCATTTCCCAAGTGCACATCATCTTCCCAAGCCCAATCATCTCCCCAAGCTCACATCATCGCCCCAAACCCTATCTTCTCCCTAAGCCCGCATCATTTCCCCAGCCCACCTCATCTAGCCGAGCCTGCGTCATGTCCCCGAGCCCACATCATTTACACAGGCCCACATCATCTCCCCAAGCCAACATGATGTCCCCAAGCCCACATCACCCTCCCCGAGGCCACATAGTCTCCCCGAGCCCACATCAGCTCCCCCAAGCCCGCATCATCTCCCCAAGCCCACATCATCTCCCCAAGGCTGCCTCTTGTTTCCAGGCCCATATGTCCCCAAGCTGACCTCACCACCCTAAGCCCCGCATCATGTCCACAAGGAGAAATCATCTCCCCAACCCCGCATGATCTCCCAAGCCCATGTCTTCTCCTAAAGCCCGCATCATCTCCGTGAGCCTGTTGCATATCCACAAGACCGCTTCATCTACTCAAGCCTGAGTCATCTCCCGCAGCCCAATCATCTCCCCAAGCCCGCATCATCTCCCCAAGCCCACGTCATCTCCCTGAAGCCGTGTCGTGTCCCCGAGCTGGCATCATGTCCCAGAGCCTGTGTCATGTCAGCGAACTGAAGTCATGTCTTCAAGCCCGAGAAATGTCTGTAAGCCCACTTCAACTCCCTGAGCCCCATCATCTCCATGGGCCCATGTCATCTCCCTAAGCTGATGTCATGTCCTCGAGCCCACAACATGTCCCCGAGCCGATGACATTATCAGGGAGCCCTCATCATTTCCACGAGCCCATGTCATCTCCACGAGCCCAGGTCTATCTCCCTCAGCCCTCGTCATCTCCCCGAGCCCATGTAATCTCCTCGAGACAACATCTCCCCAAGCCATCATCATCTCCCCAAGCCCAAATCATCTCTCCAAGCCCACATCTTTCTAAACCTATGTCTTCCCAAGCCCACATCAGCTCTCCAAGTCCACGTAATCTCTCTGAACCTGTGTTGTGTCCCCGAGGGTGGCGTCATATCCAGAGCCTGTGTCATGTCAGTGAGCCTACTTCATGTCCACAAGCCAGAAAAATGTCTGCGAGACTGCGTCATCTCCCCGAGCCCGTGTCATGTCCCTGAGCCTACATCATATTCTCTAACCCGCATCATCTCCCCAAGTCCAAATCTCCCCAAGCCCACATCTCCCTAACCCCGCATCATTTCCCCAAGCCTGCATCATGTCCCCAAGCCGACCTCACCCACCCTAAGCCCGCTTCATCTCCCCAAGCCCGCATCATGTCCCCAAGCCCACATCTCCCAAAAGGCACATGATTTCCCCAAGCCTGCATCATTTCCCAAGCGCACATCATCTCCCAAGCCCAATCATCTCCCCAAGCCCACATCATCTCCCGAAGCCCAATCTTATCCCCAAGGCCACATCATGTCATCAAGCCTACATCATGTCTCCAAGCCGACATATCTCTAAGCCCACATCATCTCCCCAAGCCAACATGATCTCCCCAAGCCCACATCATTTCCCAAGCCCGCATCATCTAGCCGAGTCCGTGTCATGTCCCCAAGTCGGCATAATATCCGCGAGCCTGCATCATTTACGCATGCCCGTGTCATCTCCCGGAGCCGCATCATCTCCCCAAGCCTGCATTATCTCCCCGAGCAAACATCTCCCCAAGCCCGCATGGTCTCTCCAAGCCCACATCATCTCCCCAAGCCCACATCATGTTTTCAGGCCCACATGTCCCCAAGCCGACCTCACCACCCCAAGCCCGCTTCATCTGAAGTCCACATCCTCTCCCCAAGCACAAATCATCTCCCAAGACCGCATGATCTCCCAAGCCCGCTTTATGTCCCCAGTCCCCCGTCATCTCCCAAAACCCACGTCATCTCCCTAAGCCCACATCATGTCTGCAACCCACATCTCCCTAGCCCACATCTTCCCAGCCCACATCTCCCCAAGCCCACGTCATCTCCTTGAACCCGATAAGAACATTTATACAAAGCGCATACTCCGACTGAGTTTCTCAAACCATGTCCCACTGTGACAAATGGTACAATTTATGAGCTCCCTTAATGATGCTTTAAATTTCCAAATAAATAGCATAACTAAAACCAGATCAATGCAGGAGGCAAAGCCCCCCATAATCCCCCCCAAACATCCTCACCTACTCCTTTGAGAAGTCTCCACATTGTGTGATTTGACCTCCCTTGCTAACCTATGGAGTAAGCTGAAGCTATGTTATTTCCATGTCTCAGAAGAAGAGCAGGAACACATTATTTGAGCCGAGGGACCCACCACCACAGCACTGCAGGCGAGTAGGACCTAGTTTATAAGTTCCTGGCCCCACCTACTGGGGTTTCTAAAAATTGGAGTTGAGTGGTACGGGGTTGAAGGACTCTCCCCCACTAAAATTATGAGGTCAATATGAGATGTCTTCTGGAAACACCGTTTTACTTTTAAAATAAAAAAAATTTCCTACGCTGACTTTTTTCTTGCATTCTTTATTTCTCACAAACAATTTAGGTCAATGAAGGAACATGAGTGTTTACATTTTCTACTCGGTATATGTGAAAAACATCCTTTTCAAAAGAAAAGAATTAATCCTTTGTGATCATAGCCAGCAATCAAGTTAAGTCTAGGAATCTGAGAATCAGTTACATTAAAGTAGTGCCTTTTTGTTCCCCCAAACAGTGATTAGGAGGAAAATCTGTAAGCAGGGTTGTTTGAGCAGGTCAAGCAGCAGAGACTCACTGTGATGACCGCACCCACGGAAGCTTCCCGAAACCCCTTCCTCGGGGAGTGTAGGAGCTGAATCTTTGTGCTGGTTCCCGAGAACCCGCCAAGGCGGTGAGCTCCAAATCCAAAGCTGACCTTGCGGGGATCCGCTGCCCCCGCTGAAGGGCAGAGTCGTGTTCTTGGACTCGGTGTGGGGCTCCTGAGCTCTGCTCCTGCTGAGTGCGGCCTGTCCTCGCTGGGGCTGCCGCGGGCCCCAGTTCTCACCGCTGAGTTCACCCCAACGCACAGCCCCTGAGTGAGCCTCCTAGAGATCCCTGCGACAAACGTGAATATGCAGAGGGAGGGGAGGGAGAAGGAAATGTGGGCAAAAGAGGAGGGTAGAAGTATGCTGATGATAGAAAAAAATACGGAGTTAAGAGTGGAACAAAATTTTCCAACACCAACATGGAAAAGTGTCAGAGCAGAGGACGTATCTCTGAAGCTGAAGCTTTTCATTCACTGGATTTAATTGCACAGCCTCTCAAAGAGATTTTAGGAAACCCGACTTCATAGAGAAACTAGCGTTCTCGTGATTTATTCCATTGTTTATAAGGAGGAAGAGTAATGAACAATGCCGACCAATAATACGACAGTGACGGGTGATGGTGATACTTACTGAGCACTCGCTACGTGCTGGATGTGTGCCAGACACTTTCCCCGCATCCCCTGTCCCATGTAATCCCTGCAGCGATCACAAACTGGGCATGCTTACCCCCACTTTAGAGACAGAATAAATAGCATCCCTGGGAGTCAGGCCCTGGCTGGCCGGACCCCGAAGTGCACTGTTTGCTCTCCACATTTACACTTCTCCAGCTGCTGTGCGGGGGGCCGGGAGCAGGTGTGCAGGGGCTGTGCTGTAACGTAGGGCACCTTCCTGAAGTGGCAGTTTTCCCTGAGGGTTTGGTGAAAAGGTTTTGGATTTTTTTCCGATGAGTATTAAACATTTCATTCAAAGATTTTAAAGTTAAAAAAGGTACACAAATACAGATTACATTATACCAAGACAGTATTCTACGTGGCAAAAATCAAAATAAAAAATTAAAAAGTAAATACACAGGTACTAAACACGCATAATACCCCATACCCACTTCAGGCTGCATACACGCAAAATGCCGTGACCACATACACGCTTATGCGAGAGAAAGTTTTTTTTACAACACAATTCCAACCATTCTGACTGTCATCTGTCTTAGTCCCCGGTGAGTAACTTGAGAAAACTTCTATGTAATATAAAAAGAATTGGCAATGGCACATAAAGACTACAAAAAACAATACAATTAAAAACATATTTGTAATGCAATTCTGTTTAAAATACCGACGTAAATTAAAATACATAGTAAATGTTTTTAGTTAAAAAAAAAAGATTGAAAAACAAAAGGCCACTCTGAATAATGGTTAAAAACCTCATCACAGAAAAATACCCATCATTTGTAACATTATGGACAGAAAATTGATGGGTTTTTTTTTTTTTTTGAGAAGATCTCTAACTTGAAAATGTCATTCATTCAAATTTATTTAAATTGTAGATGAGATAGTAACTCGCTGTCTACCCCTTTGCAAAATGTGTTATCACGAACATTCTAGTGTGTAGCTCAGGACAAGACAGAAAGAAACAACTCAGGCAGAGTTTCTCAAAATGAGGCCCAGGTGGGTCAGGTCCCGGTGCCCCTATAAAACCTCCAAGAAAGCAAGGTTATTTTCTATTCTGCAACTTGTTATCTTTATAGGAGTGCAGAAGTGTCAATATCCTTAAAGGGCAGAGCCCTGAGAATAGGTTTTCTGGTACATTTCAGGCTAAAGGGCAACATTGTTTTACACAAAGTGCAGAGCTGGCAAGACTGAGCCTAGAAAACCAGGGCACAGGGTTAAAGGAAAAGAAACAGATCTAATGGAGTCAGATTTGTTCTTCTCTACTACAGTGCCTTTTGGTGAGAGGTAAGAGGATGTTTCTGGGCAGGTCGTCCTCTGCCCAGGCTGGGGTTCAGGCAGGAGCCCTGCCAGGTTCACCATGACTGTAGACCTGCTCTCCCGCAGAGAAAGTGATAATTACTGGTGATTAAAATTACCTGTCAAAGTCCCTTCAATTGCCTGTAAACTATACCAAGGTTGGGGGGTACAAAACGTCTCATTGGCTGGTCAATGGTCAGTCTCCCCATACGCAAAGGACCAGTGTCGTGGCAGGCTCCAGGGTGGCCTGGCCAGCACAGCTGCCTGCTTTGCTCTCCAGACTTGGCTTCCTAATGTGGACACTTTCAAAGCTCCAGTCCCCTCTTCCTCTGCCCTGGCGCTAATGGCCAGGGGTCCCTGTACCCACCTGGGCTGAGCCAGGCCATGCACACAGCCCACCTGCCTGCTTGTCCATACCGCAAGCTCAGCTGCACACCCCCCACGGGTCCGCAAGCCCAGCGCCTCCACCCTAGGGGGCCCGATCACCATCAGGGATATCAACAACGGATGGCCCACAGCCAGTGGCGGCAGCCCTGAACGACCCTGACCCGCTGGCTCAGACGAGGCACAGAGCAGAGTGCAGGAATTGGAACCGCCTCCAGCCCGACCCGCCGCAGCCTGTAGCCTTGGACACTAGCTGTGTGGCCAGACACTAGACTAGGCCAGATCCCCTGCTCGGGCAGTCGCCATGGAGACCGGAGCCCAGCTTCCCCTTCCCCGCCCCAACCACGAGGTGATGGGTCAGCTGGGGGTAGTGGTGCACTTGAGTGAGGGGGGGGTTCACACATGTTGAGGGGCTGCTCCGAGTGGAACTGACCCGGCTGAGGGGTGAGGGGGACCATTTACGGGATGTTGCGTGTGGGGGGGGGGTCCTGCGTCAGGCAAGAGGGTGGCAGGTGTGAGGGCGGGGACCTCGGTGTGAGGAGGAGCCCCATTTTGGAGGGTCCTGTCAGAGACCCGGCCTGGCTGGGGGTAGAGGGACAGCAACCGGGTGGGGAGGGGAGGCGAGCAGGGGGAGCGGGGCTGGGGGTGTTGCCTGGCCCGGGCCGGCGGTGGTGCTGGTTGGGTGCCAGGACCAGTCAGTGGCGGGATGGAGACCTTGCAGGGCGGTCGTGGGGTGGGCCCGGGTGGGGCCGCCGCCGCCCCGCCGCCCCGCCAGCCCCAGTCGCCGGGCCCCGCACAGCAGGAGCCCCAGCCCGAGCGTCCGCGCTGCGGGCGGGAGGAGGAGGGGCGCGGACGCCGGAACCCGCCCAGAGCGTGTGGAAGCTGGGCCCGAGCCAGGTGCTCCTGGACCAGGTCCCCGAGGAGGAACGCGGCCTGGGGTCTGCGCCGCCGCTTGCCGTCGCCTCTGCTGCCGTCGCCGGGCAGGTAAGGGGGCGCAGGTCGGGGAGCGGCGGGTGAGGCCCGGGCCGCGCAGCTCCTTAGGGCCCTGAGGCGGGTGCCGGGCGCCGCCCTGGTTCGCGGTTTGCCCCTCCCCCCACATTGGTCGTCCCTGAACCCCGTGTCTTCCCTGCCGGGTATACCCGGGTTTGAGAAAGCGGGTGCAGCTCCGGGAGGTGGGAGGGCGCTGGACGGCCAGGGAGCAGCTCCGAACCAGCCTTCAGGCCATGGCCAGCTCTTGGGAGGCGGATGCGTTGCGGTCACGGGGCCGCAGGGGGCGCCGCGGTGGGGTGGGGGCTGCCCCGTGCAAGCCCCTGGATTTGTTCCCTCTTCACCCGCGGCCTGGACTAGGGCGGCCTCTGCTTCCGCATATTCGCGGGGCGCACGTCTGGCGGTCAGCCTGCCCCTGGGAGGGCAGACGCCGGTGCCGTCAGGGTGCGGGGCCGCTGCATCGGAGGCGGCGGCGGGGGGAGAGGGGTCTGCCTCTGTCTGTGATCCTGTGGGTTTGCTCCCATCTCCCCTGCGTCCTGTCCTTGGGTGCGGCCTCTGCTGACCCAGGTTCGCGGGACGCAGGTGACAGGTCAGTCTGCTCCTGGGAGGCTGGCGCGCGGTGCGACCAGTGTGCGGGGGCGGCGACAGCGACAGCGGGAAAGGGGAGCAAATCCCCGCGCTAACACAGGGCAGCCCCAATTCCGCCATCGCCTCCGCAGCCCCCTGACGGCACAGCGCCCGCCTTCCAGGAGCAGGATGACCTGTCACCTGAGTCCCGAGAACCTGGGGTAGCACAGGACGAGCCTAGGGCAGGCTGCGGGGGAGTTAGAAGCAAATCCACAGGCTCGCATAGGCAGATCCCTAAACCCGCCGCTGCCGCCGCTTCTGACCCCATGGCGCCCGCCTCCCGGGAGCAGGCTGACCGGGGACGTGCCTGGGGCAGCAGAGGCCGCCCCCAGGCCATGCCGCGGGGATGACGGGGAGAAATCGGCCAGCTCACCAGGGGCAGCTCCCCTCTTCTTGCCGCTGCCCCACGTTCGCAGGACACTTGTTTCCAGGGTCAAGCGGGCGCGGGGAGGCAGGCGCGGTTGTGTTCAGGGGGCGGCTGCGGGGAGGGGGCTGCCCCAGGGGGAGCAGGTGACTTGCTCTCGCCTTCCCCCAGGCCTATCCTGGGAGCGGCCTCCGCCTCTGCCTCGCAGGACCCACGTCTTCATGGCAGTCTGCTCCTGGGAGTAGGGCGCAGTGCGGTCAGGGGGCAGCATCAGCGGCAAGACAGGGAATTTAGGAGGACTGGGCTCTAGGGTGACAGCTCTCCTTTCTGATCTTGTTTCCGTCAGTTGGTGGCTGTAGCCCGCTTTTCCTTTAGAGGTTATGACCAGATACTGAACATAGATTTCTATGCTATACAGAAGCCACTATATGTAAAATCTATTTTTACATACAGTGGCTAGCATTTGTAAATCTCAAACTCCCAAATTTATCCCTTCTCACCCCCTTTCCCTGGTAACCATAAGATTGTTTACTAAGCCTGCAAGTATATTTCTATTTGTAGATGAGTTCATAGTGTCTTTTTTTTAGATTGCACATATGAGTGATATCATACAGTATTTTTCTTCCTGTTTTCTGCTCACTTCACTTAGAATAACAATCTCTAGGTCAAACCATGTTGCTGCAAGTGGCATTATTATATCCTTTCTATGGCAGAGTAGTATTCCATTGTATAAGTATACCACGTCTTCTTTATCCGGTCTTCTGTTGATGCACACGAAAAGGTTTCTATTCTTAATCAAATTCTCCTAAGCCCCACCACATCCAAGGCAGGCCCCAAGTTCTATGCTGATGAGCACAGGCCTCTGTCCAGTGTTACTGAGCTGGCCTCAGACTGGATGCATCGCCTGGTGGTCACTTCAGATTTACGGGCCCCCACTGCCCATCCCAGGATCCGCACATGCACCCAATGGCCTGCAGAAGCCAGTCGGAGGTGGGCAGAGGGGACCAGGGGGTACTGCACATCTGTGCTGGGAGGACCATGGTGCACTGCAGAACTGTGCTGGGAGGACAAGGATGCGCTGCAGAACTGTGATGGAGGAGGCACTGCAGATCTGTCCTGGGAGGACCAGGGTGCACTGGAGAGCTGTGCTGGGGGGACCAGGGTGCACTGGAAATCATCCACAGGAGCCAGTACAGGGAGCCGCCTGCTCCCTACACACCAGACTTCCACAAAGTCTGACCTCTATTGTCGGAGGACACATGGAGGGCCAGCGTCACGGGTGGTTAAAGAATTTATCAAAGGCCAGGAGGAGTTCAAGAACAAAGGAAAGTTTAATAGTTACGCTGCTACAGTGGGCCACACAGACGACAGGTGCCCGCGTGTCCACCGAGTGGGAACGTGCAGGGTCTTTAAGAGGAAGGGGCTGTGAACACAAAGGGACTAGGGAACAGCCTTCTGACTGTCTGTAAGTGAGGTGAGAGGCTTTGGTACTTGGGGGGATAGTGGATTTATGACTCCTGTAAGATGGAGACGTGGGCTGACGCCAGCAAGACCGTGGGGACTCATGACTGATCAGGGGAGACGGGCTGAGCCACGTCGGCCTGAGCTGTGCGGTGGAGGCTGGTCGTTTCCCAGGGCTGTCAATTCTGCCAAGGCAGACACCCGCCAGGAGTTTATCTTCTGAGGAGGAGCAGGCAGGCGCCGAAGGGCTGGAGGTTTGGGGGCACAGGGCCTCGGCAGGCACCAGCTGCCACTGGCTCCGTGACCGGCAACAGCTCAGAAAGCCACGCAGTCTGCACAGCCCTCCTGTCGCCAGCCAGGAGGGGACCAGTGATGACCACGCCCATCATTTTGTCCCTGCGTCCGACTTAGGACCCACAGGGGGGAAGCCGGACGTGCCCCCAGCCGTCACAGGGCCCCCTTCTCGCCCCTCGTCCCGTTTCTCCAGGTTCACAGCCCCCATCAGGCACCCCTGAGCTCTCCCTTTTTCCACAAAGAAGCTGTCCATACACAGAAAATATTTTAACACATTAACATATACATCGTGCACTACGCATACCTGTAGTACGTGTGTCTGTCGCAGACCTGCATGTGTGTGCAGTAACACCCAGCAGCACTCACACACGATACAAGCACCGAGCTCCCCCGGCCCCTCCCTGCCTGGAGGCCTTGCAGAGCCCGGGGACGGGCGCAGACTCCCTGGCTGCAGCAGCTCCGAGAACCCAGCCTTTGCCTGTCCTATGAGAGTGCCCACCACACCCTCACCAGGGAAGGGAGAGGTGCCCACCAGGGCTAGGAGGACAGGAGGGCTCAAGTTAAGGCCTGGTACCCTGGTCTGCAGTGGGCCATGTTGGCAGCATCCCTGTGGGAGGCAGGGAACAGGTGACCACCAGGACTCCCACTGTCCCCTGGGGTCCCTGGCACCAGTTGCCCCACCCCTACACACCCAAAGAGGCGCCTCTGCTGCGCCTGGACTCCCCCAGGGCATCTGAGACAGCACCCACCCAGAGAAACGGGAACTTCAGGAAGCAGGCGGTGCCACCGGTTTCAGTCCCGTTCTTAGTGTTCGCAGAGTGGTGGTTAGGGGGTTCACACTCCAGGTCCGCAACAGAATTCCTAGGAAGTTCAGCTACCACTTCCTGGAAAGTGGGGCTGTGGACAAAGAGCCCAGCCTGTGGGAGCACAGGTACCTAGGACAGAGCAGGGCAGGGGAAGGGGTGCCCAGGGGACCCAGGCTGCATGGGAGCCACCTCCACAGCTTCCGCCTTTGGTGAGTGGGGCCCAGGAGGGACAGGGACAGATGAAGCGCAGGGGGCCAAAGAAGGGGTGACCCCACCTCAGGGATGGGTCCCCACAGAGGGTCCAGGAGGAGCAGGGACAGATGGAGTGCAAGGAGGCAATGAAGGGGAGACCCCACCTCAGGGATGGAACCCATAGAGGGTCAAGTAGGACAGGGACAGACAGAGTGCAGGGGGGTAATTAAGGGGACACCCCAACTCAGGGACTGGACCCCACAGAGGGTCCAGGAGGAATCGGGATAGACAGAGTGCAGGAGGACGATGAAAGGGAGACCACCACCTCATGGAATGGACCCCACAGAAAACCAGGTTTGACAGGGACAGACAGTGTGCAGGGGGGCAATGAAAGGGAGACCCCACCTCAGGGACACGACAGAGGGTTCAGGAGGGATAGGGACAGAGTGCAGGGAGGAAATGAAGGGGACACCCCACCATAAGGACCCCATAGAGGGACCAGGAGGAGCAGGGATAGATGGAGTGCACGGAGACAATGAAGGGGGGACCCCAACTCAGGGACCCCACCAATGTTCGAGGAGGAACAGGGACAAACTGAGTGCAGGGGGACAATGAAGTGGAGACCCCACCTCATGAATGGGACCCTACAGATTTTCCAGGAGGACAGGGACAGCCACAGTGCCAGGGGGGGGAATAAAGGCGAGAACCCACTTCAGGGATGGGACCACACAAAGGGTCCAGGAGGGACAGGGACAGACAGGGTGCAGGCGTGCACTGAAAAGGAGACATCACCTCAGGGTCGCGTCCTCACAGAGTGTCCAGGAGGACAGGGAAACATAGAGCTCAGGGGGGCAATGAAGGGGAGACCCCACCTCAGGGACTGGACCCCACAGAGGGTCCAGGAGCACCTGAGCCTGCACGGCGGAAGGCAAGCTGCCCAGGGTCGTGCTGCCCACCCAGCACAAGGATGAGGGAGCCCTGGCAGGGGCTCGCCCACACCAACAGCGCTGGTGCATCAGAGGCCAATGGAGCTCAGCTGGGCTGCCAGGCCTTCAAGGAGCGTGTCCCGATCAGTGGGCAGAAGCCTGCCCCGGGCTGCACTGGGCTAGTTGTGCCAGAGACACGTGGCTGGCCTGGGTTTCCGAGAGCTCGGAGCTGGCAGTACAGGGGCTGCACACCAGCTCCACTGGCTACAGGAGGGGCGATGGGAGCCAGGGCGCAGAAGGTCAGGACTAGGAGCCGAGGGCTGGGAGCAGGTGGGCGCAGAGACGCAGACCAGCACCTGGAGGGAACTAAGGAACAGGGGAGACTTCTGGGGGCCCAGGGAGCAAAGAAGAGGCTTAAGGTACCCAAGGGCCAGCAGCACTGCTGGGAGGGGACCAGGGTGGGACAGAGACTCTGCCAGGGGAGAGCTGCCCAGAAAGGGAGGGGCACCTAGCAGCTCCAGGGAGAAGGGCCCAGGAGCAGAGCAGAACGAGGCGGGTGACCTGCGGCAGGTCAGAAGGCAGGGGCTGCTAAGGGCCAGCACCCCAGGGACAAAGCTCAGGGAGGCCACAGGTGAGCAGGAGACTGAAGACCAAGAAGGCAGGCGGCTTCTCAGGAACATGGAGAAAGCAAGTAGAACATGTGCGGGTGAGCAGGGGCTGGGAGGGCAGGGCGGCCGCTCCAGCATCTCCAGGACGCAGGTAGGGCTTGTGCAGGTGGGTGGGGGCTGAAGGGCACAGGGCTAACACAGGATTTCAGGAAGCAGGCAGAGTTAATGCAGGTGGACAAGGGGCTGGGAGGGCAAGGAGCTGACCCAGGAAATCCAAAGAGCAAAGCCAGTCCTGGGAAAGAAATTCCCGGACTGGATCTGAACTAGGCTGAGGGCTCTGGGGCCGGCGCTGTTCAAGGCCTGTAGCTCCAGGGACAAGGGTCAGAGAGGGTGTAGGTGAGCAGGGGGCTACACCAGGAGGGCAGGGGGCTGCCGCAGGAGCCCGGGGACATGGCAGAGAGTTTGAGCGAAGGTCTGAGTAGTTGAGCAGGCCCAGCTGAGGGCTCCTGGGACAGCAGGACCCTTGAGCCCCTGAGGGGCTGGCCGGATGGCGTGCTGGGGTGGAGAGACCTCCCTGGCAAGGGAGTTCTGTGGGAATGAAGGAGAGGGGTCACCCCGAGGGGACCCGATGGGCCCCAGTCCTTGGGCTCAAGGGCCCGTGGTGCGATGGGAAAGGAGGGGTGGACATGCTATAGCCTGGTGGGGTGAAACAGACCCTGGACCCAGCAGAGGGAAGGAAAACGCAGGGCTCATTCAGGGCCTGAGCTGGGCTGCCAGCCGGAGCAGAGCACAAGGGTCAGGGTGAGAGGAGACAGGCCCGGCCAGGGATGGGCCCGGGCTGCTGGCACCAAACAGGAGAGGAAGGTGGGGGCAGTGTGGGGCTCCAAACTGTGCTGAAGGATGAGCTGGACTGAGGAAGGACAAGGGCAGAAGGAAAGCAGGGACCTGAGAGCCACGAGCTGGGGTGGGGTCAGAGGCCCTGGTGGGAGGGGGAAGTGAGCCGAGGGGCTGCAGCTGGAGGTCCAGAAGAGGGACCGGAGCTCCCCAAGGCAGAGTGTCGCAGCCGGGCTGAGGCCACAGGGATGAAAGGGGAGGGGCCGAGGAGGAGGCCTGCAGGGACAGGGTCCAGGGGGGCCAGGGCCCAGGGCCCAGGTGCTCTGGCTGCAGAGCTGACCCAGTCGACACGGGCCCGGTGGGCAAAGAGCAGGCCAGGCAAGGGGCCACGAGCAGGCTTCTGGGTGGTGGAGGCCCACCACACCAAGGAGAGGCCCGCTCACCCAGGGCAGGGCCGGGCTGGGGCAGCAGGACGGTGAGCTCAGGGGACCAGCGGACGCTGGCCGGGAGCAGGCAGCACTGGTCAGGACCCAGACACAGGGCTCAGTCAGGCCAGGCACTTGCAGGAGGTTAGGGACCTGGGGGGCTGCTCACCCAGGTGATCACCCAGCTCTGACCCACAGCCGCAGAGGCACTGAGGCCCCAGGTGGTGAGGGCCCTGCCGGCCAGCTGGTTTGCAGGACATTCTGGAAGCATGTGGGTGCTGGGCTCAGGGGTGCCCAGACCTGGGCACGTGACACCCTGCCCGGACCCTCCCAGGGGTGAAGCCCTGGTGGTCACACGGCCTACTTTCTTGCAGCCTCCACCAAGGCCCCATCGGTCTATCCTCCGACTGCTGGATGCGGGGACGCTCCTGGCTCCACGGTGCCCTTCGGCTGCCTGGTCTGGGGCTACATCCCTGAGCCGGTGACGGTGACCTGGAACTCGGGCGCCCTGTCCAGCGGCATCCACACCTTCCCGTCCATTCTCATGTCCTCGGGGCTCGTACTCCCTCAGCAGCTTGGCGACCATGCCCGCCAGCAGCTCGGCCGGCAAGACCTTCATCTGCAACGTAGCCCACCCGGTCAGCAGCACCAAGGCGGACAAGCATGTGGGTAAGAGGACAGGCCTCAGGGAGGGCGTCCACTCCCAGACAGGACCGAGGTCAGCCCTCCTCCTGGCTCGAACCACATGCCAGGATGGTGACCTCTGCCCAAGGTATCAGAGGAGATGCGGTCACCTCACCTGAAGGCCTCCCAGGCTATGTGAGGGGTCCTCTGGGTGTTTCCACCAGGTTCAAGGTGGGCACAGGCTGGACAACTCTAACCCACAGAACTGGTGCCGATGTGCACCTTCCACAACCTGTCCCTGACCTAAACTCCACCCAGGGCCATCTCCCGCCCACAGGAACCCCCCATCTTCTCTCTCTGCAGTGCTCCACAGCGAAGACCCCAGCTCCCAGTGTCCCAAATGCCCAGGTAAGGGAGCCAGGCTACACCCTCCATCGCAAGGAAGTGACCAGACACCAGGCCCCGCCTGATGAGGGAAACGTGCCCTACAGGAGGCCCGTCCAGGTGCTGACCCACATCTTGTTTCCCCCACCAGCCCCTGAGCTCCTTGGAGGGCCCAAGGTCTTCATCTTCCCCCCGAAACCCAAGGACATCCTGTCCATCACCCGAACGCCTGAGGTCACGTGCCTTGTGGTGGACGTGGGCAAGGAAGACCCTGAGATCGAGTTCAGCTGCTCCGTGGGTGACACAGAGGTACACACGGCGGAGACAAAGCCAAAGGAGGAACAGTTCAACAGCACGTACCGCGTGGTCAGCGTCCTGCCCACCCAGCACCAGGACTGGCTGACGGGGAAGGCGTTCAAGTGCAAGGTCAACAACAAAGCTCCCCCGGCCCCCATCGAGAGGACCATCTCCAAGGCCAAAGGTGGGAGGGACAACGGGCGTGGGAGGGTCCTGTGGGGCTGCTCGGAGTGACCGCCATGCTCGCAGACACACCTGTCCCCACAGGGCAGGCCCGGGAGCCGCAGGTGTACACCCTGGCCCCACACCAGGAAGACCTGGCCAAGGACACCGTGGGCGTAACCTGCCTGATCAAAGGCTTCTACCCACCTGACATCGACGCTGAGTGGCAGAGGAACGGGCGGCCGGAGTCAGAGGGCGCCTACGCCACCACGCTGCCCCAGCCGGACAACGACGGGACCTACTTCCTCCACAGCAAGCTCTCGGTGGGAAAGAACACGTGGCAGCGGGGAGAAGGCTTCACCTGTGTGGTGATGCACGAGGCTCTACACAGATCACTCCACCCAGAAATCCATCTCCCAGTCTCCGGGTAAATGAGCCTCACCCCCCTCCCCGAGGCTCTCAGGGTCCCGCGGGGACGCCTGAGCCCCACCCCTGTGTACATACCTCCCGGGCCAGCATGAAATAAAACACCCAGTACCTCCCTGGGGCCCTGCAACACTGTCATGGTTCTTTCCGTGCAGAGCTCCAGCGCTCGCCGGGCCTGCGGGAGGCGGGGGCAGGCCAGGCTCTGAGGACAAACTTGGTGCCAACGGAGGCAGGCAGCAGCCCGAGGCCAGAGAGGGGGCTCTGCCAGAGGCAGCAGCTCCCCAGGGTCCAGGGTCCGGCCAGCACCTACACAGGCTGCAGTGTGTAGAGCCTCCCAGGGACCCTCACGGAAATGAGTGCACGGTTCTTCCCACCTCTGTCCAAGCCCAACTGTGGGACAGTGGCAGGTCCTAGTCCCCGCAGTTCCCGTCCCCGGGGCCTCGAGGGTCCACGTGCTGACACCCTGTCAACATGGGAGCCACGCCTGGCCTGCGATGGGGGCACAGGCCTCCTGCTCCCAGGTCACACGGAGATCAGGCCCTACCTTCCCGCAGGTGAGGTGCTCGGGGCCAGATCTGTAACCTCGAGGGGACACTCACCCAGGCCCACAGGAAACAAGCCCTCTCATGGAGCACACCAGCCTGCACACCCCTCGTCCACCTGCAGACTCACGCACACGCACGTGCCTGTGCAACTGCACACAAGGGCACAACCACACAAGTGCACACAAGCCAGCCTTGCTCACTGGGTCCTCAACGGGGGTACCTGCCCGGGGCCAGACCAGAGCCTGGAGCCGGGTCTCATGAACCCTCTGTGGACACCAGCTTGGTCCCCACTCGTCAAAGCCCCAGCAGCACTGACCACACTCTGACCACACTGGCCAGCTCAGACCCCCACCCCTCCTCTCCCCAGGACACCCGCACCCCCGCCTCAACAGACAGAGACCCAACACCCCACTGGTCCCTAGCACGCCCACCCCACCCCCTCGGGCACACAGGGACACCCCAAGGTTGCCTCCGCCCTTCCCTGCAGTAGGACCCACCACAGACCTGCTCTGCAGGCCCCTGCCGTCTAGGCCTGGCCTCCGGTGGGAGGGAAGGCAGGGGTCAGGGCACCCTCTCCCCAGAGGACCCCATGAAAGGCACCGCAGAGGAGAGGATGAGGGACACCCACTGGCCAGGCCGAGATCTGGGCCCAAGGAGTCCGGCCAAGACTGAGGCCCAAGCGGGAGAAATGGGGGACACGAGGTCGGTGCCCAGGGATTGACCTCAGGGAACCATTGATCCAGCCCCCCAAGGGGATCCTAGTGCCCCACCCACCCTGTCACAGAGGGACCCATCCCCAGGCACCACTGACGCTGCCCTGGCACGTGACGGGCAGCCACAGAGCTGACCACCCCGTCCCTGTCCAGAGCCACTCCTGGAGGAGGAGAGCTGTGCCGAGGCCCAGAGCGGGGAGCTGGACGGGCTGTGGACCACCATCTCCATCTTCATCACCCTCTTCCTGCTCAGCGTGTGCTACAGCGCCACAGTGACCCTCTTCAAGGTGGGCGGGCCAGGCCAGCTGTCCCTGCTGTCCCCACACAGCGCCCGCACAGTGCCCCTTCCCTGTCCACTCCCTGTTCCTCCATGTCCCTCCCTGTCCCCTCACAGTCCCGTCACTGTCTCCTCACTCTCCCCTCTTGTCCTTTCTGTCCACTGTCTGTCCTCTGTCTCTCCAGTTCATTCTGTTCTCTCACTGTCTCTCTCTGTCCCTGTCGGGACCTCCCTGTCCCTGGCTGTGCCCATGGAGTCCTCACGCCACCCCACCTGAGCACTCTCGCGGCCGGCAGTCCCCGGGCTGGGAGGCCAGGTCCTTGCGGGCAGCTGGCACGAGGGCCCCGGCTGTGCCCACACCCGCCGTCCCTGCAGGTGAAGTGGATCTCCTCCTCGGTGGTGGAGCTGAAGCGGACGATCGTCCCAGACCACAGAAACGTGATCGGGCAGGGGGCCTAGCGTGCCCTCTGGGGGTGTCCACGGCCACCCCAGACCCCAGAGGTACCCCGTTCATCACTCCGAGCTGCTCAGCCACTACTCCGCCCGCTGCCTTGCCAGCTCTGATCTCTCGGCCGTGCTCACCCGCACCTCCATCCTCCGACCTCACGGCCACCACCGACCACACCCTGCACCCTGCCCACCTTCAGGGGACCAAGTGGACAGCAGGTGCTACCACCAACCTGAGCCGAGGGGTCTGCCTGTCCTCACCGGGAGTGCCCGGGGCACCCTGGGGTTCCCTTGGATGAACAGGAGGCTGGCATCCCGGGGCAGTGGGCAGGGATTGCTCTGTGGACACCATCAGGTTGGTCATCAAGCAGGGTCCCCAAGGGGAGGCGCCTGTGTCAGATCCTTGGTGGGAACATACGCAGCCCTGGCCAACGTCTCACAGCAGGGAGGCTTTTGGATGTGCCATCAACGGTCAGCCAAGTACTCAGCTCTGAGAAGGGCCCGGGCCCATGGCCCCTACAGGAGCCAGGCCTGCCAGGAAGGGGGTGAGGTCTCCCCACTCCAGCTTCCCAGAGACGGGCCTGGTGACCGGGTCCCCCACGGGCAGGACACAGCCTCGCTGGATAGAGCAAGAGGGACACTGGCAAAACAGGGCAGTGGCCGCAGCCAGCCTGCCCTGTGGCCAGCGGCCTGAGACACCTTCAGCAGGAGCTCCCCTGCACTGGGCGGTGGGGTGAGAGGCGGGCCCCGGGAGGAGGGAGCCCGACAGCCTGGCGTCCCGGCCCGAGACCCCTGGGCCTCTCCTGTCTTGTCCCTGGATGGGGAGGGGCAGGCCCCACTGCCGGGTGGTGGCAGGGGATGGGGGGCGCGCTACAGCCAGGGGTCACGGCAGGCCTGGCTTGGGAAGCTGTGCATCCTTTCTAAACGTCTGGAGCCCACGAACTTTCTGCGCTGTTTATCTTTGGTTTGGGTTTTTTGTTGGGAGACTCTGGCTTGTCATGTTTTGGGTTGTTCAGACAATAAAGCATCCTTTACCATTCCATAGCTCTCTGGGAATCGCTCTATGTTGCGGCCCCTCCCCTGGTGACTCCACAGCCTGGCCGCCCTCCACACCCTCCCAGCCCCAGGCCCCAGCTCTCCCCCCACCACACCCATCCCTGGGGTTCCCTGGGGGCGCGGAGTCAGCAGCAAGTCCCAGGTGTCGGACGCCTGGTCAGCACGGCTGCTGTAACACACACCACAGTCGGGTTGGAACCACAGAAATTATTGTCTCCCGTCCTGGAGCAGCACGTCCCAGGTCGAGGAGCGTGAAGGCCACTGTGCCCACCGGCTGCCAAGGGTGCAGGGACGGAGTCAGGACTCGGTCCTCCCGGGAGGCCAGACCCTGAGCTCCAGTCCCTCCTGGTGGTTCCATCTCAAAGGAACAGTCTCAAGTCCCAGGAGTCACAGCTGTCTGCCCTTCGCAGGAAACGCTCCAGGAAATGGAGGCCAGCGCCTGGTCGGGGCTGGCTCTGCTGGGCGATCCAGGTCAGCAGTTCAGGAGAGCTCAGTCACCCACGGGACGCGGCCCTGGGCGGCTGGACATTGTCCAAGTGTCTGTGTGAGCCTTTCAGTGTGTCAGGGAAGGGGGGGTGAAATCAATGTGCCGAGTCTGGCTCTACGGCCCCAGGGGAGGCCAGCAGGACAGGCTCCTGGAGGGGAGCTGGGACCAGCACTGAGTGTCTGTCAGTAAAGCCACAGCACCCTAGGGCCGTTGGAAAGGGCCATTCCGGCTTCCTGTGGGGGACAGGCAGACAGACAGACAGACAGAGAGACAGAGGAAGACAGAGAATTTTATGCAGGAAAGGGACAACTTGCCCCACTGTGCTCTACACCGAAGACGGTGAGGCCATGGGGGCGGGCAGCCGGGTCCAGGCGCATCGCCGGCCCTCAGGGACCCTGCCAGGCGTGAGGACACTGGGCACCCTCTGCCTCCAGGGCTCTATCGGGGCTCCGGAAACCATCCTGGGGGTCTCCCCCACTCGCAATTTCCCTTGGACGGAACACCTAACCAACAAGCTGAACCTGCCAATGGTCCCTGCAGCCTGCCCGGTCCCAGGCCCTGCCCCTCACCTCCATCCCCTGGACCACGGATCTGCCTCCAGCCAGACATTCCCACGGGGACACCAGGCCGGTCGATACCGGGCTGGCCCCACGGGTCCCTGAGGAGCATCAGTCCCAGAACAGCTGCCCCCCACCAGGCCTGAGGGCCCCGTCCTGACCCTGGGGCAACACCAGGCCACAGCGCGTCCCCCATGCACAACCCCTCCTGGGCCCCTGGAAGCGAAGTGGCCGACGCCTTCCCTTGAGCCCCTGTGTCAGCACCGGTGTGAGCCTGAGGTCAGCCTCCCTGCTGCTCCTGACCCCTCGGGGCCCTGCCCCGGGCAAGACCTCCGACACACTCCTGTCAGTGTCGCACCTCTCCTGCCCGCACCCCCATCCACATCTTACACACACACACACACACACCCACACACACCCCCTGGGATGCCACCCCACTGCGCTCCTGGGCCCCCACCAGGTCCCCCCTCCTCCCGCCCTCCAAGGGGAACGTCTGCCAGTCTGAGCCTTGAATACCTGGATTGCTGTCCAGTGTGTGGTGTCCGTGGATGTGGAGAAAAGAAACCCTTGTGCACTGTTGGTGAGAACATAAATTGGCATTACCGTTGTGCAAAACAGTTTGGAAGCCCCTCAAAGAAATTTCAGAAACAACTACCACACTTGCAGCAATCTCACTGCTTAGAATAAACCCGAGCGAACATACAACAGGTCTTAAAGAGGCACTTGAACACCCACTGCACAGCAGCTCCGTTGACAATACCTACCACGAGGCAGGAACTCGAGTGTCCTTCCGTGGATGGACAGATGAGCACGATATGGGCTAAGCGTACAATGGAACAGTACTGCCCCTGAAGAAAGAAGAACATTGTGACGTGTGTGACAGCACGGGGGCACCTGGAGGACATCGGATCGCGTACCGTGAGCCAGGGGCAAGACGGTGAATCGTGTGCGATTCCACTTGTGTGAGCGATTAGGAGTGGCCGCATTCCCAGAAAGAGAAAATACAGAAGTGGCTGCAGCCGGGGGAGAACGGGGGGTTGTTGTTTACGGGCATAGGGTTTCACACGTAAAGATGGGAAGAGTTATGGAGACACAGGTGGTCGTGATTGCACTTTATGAATGTATTTACTGTCCCCAAAACCCGTAGAAAGGTTTGACATGGTACACTTTCTTAGGGGCAAATCCTATTCTTTTACCACAATAAAAAAACCTTTTAAGCAGGAGAAATCTAACCCATTAAATAACATCTGAAAGCCTTCAGGAAGACCTGGAGCCTGTGTCTCTCCCTGTGGAAGAAACCGGTGGCAGCAGGATGGAGCTGCACAGCTGCCTGGCCCAGGGCTGGACCCCCTGTGGAGGCCGGCGGGCGCCGGAGGAGCAGCTTCTCCACACTGACGGCGTGAGGGTGCAGGGCAGTGACAACGTGCACGGCTGTAGCACAGCCCCCCAGCCAAAGGACGGCTCCTTCAGTTTGCTCTCCAACAGGTGTAAACTTCTCTTCTGAACAACCCTAACCTAGAGACACACAAAGGGAAGGGAACGCTAAGAAAGCTGCTTACGGCTTAGCTAACCTGACGTAGAACGAGAACAGCACAACCCACTGCTTGTCGGCCACCGTGGACCACGTTAAGCTTCCCGATTAAAAGACAGCAATACACTTTGTGTCTCCACCTAATGCAGGGAAATTATCTCAGATGTAATATAAAACTGCCAACCCTCCTCCAGGAAAGGCTTCAACTGCCATTGACCATCTTACGTATCTTCGGCTGATGTTCATTTCTCGTGTTGATGAATAACCTCCGTCTTGGGTGTCCATTTTGTCTAAGTTTTTTTATTAGAGCAGTTAGTCCATTTATATTTAAAGTAATTACACAAATGAAAGGATTTACTTCTGTCATTTTTTAATTGTTTTCTAAATATTGTACCTTTCTTGATTCTCAAATTTTCTATTACTCCCTTTTTGTGTTTAATTTTATTTTGCAGTGTGCCATTTTTGTTCTTTTAAAATTTCCATTTCTTTTTTTTTTTTTTTGTATTTTATTAGTGCTTGTGTTAGGAATTACAGTTGACCTCTTCAGCATATTATGACTATATTGTGTGTGTGAATGCATGTGTGTGTATACATGTCTGTGTGTGTACATGTATGCATATATGTTTATTTATAACAGCTAAAAATAAGGTGAATTTAAAGATACAAATATAGATATATATACATATACATAATAAATAAATAGTACATTAATTTCCTCTGTAGTTCTGTATAGTAAGAGAGACATAAACCTATGCACATGGGGACATGTCATTGTGGTAAAAGAAGAGGAAGCATGAAAAGTACATTTAAGCCCAGACACAACTACACCAAGCTTTAGGAATTATAATGTGCTGCCATGCATTGTAGATTAGTTAACCCATTCAACTATTTCATGAGGTAGGTATACTTTTGGTGTGGTTTTTGATAGTTAAGATAATTGATGCAAAATGCTTGAAGTTGCATAGGTAGTAAGTGATGACAGTGAATTTGAAATCCAGGTCTCTAAATATGGACTCTAAATCCTGTGATTTTTCCAGTATTTTATAAAATTTACCAACCAGTCAATTCTTAATTGTCCATATGCAAATTATTAATATCAGTCTCATAGTCACCAGCTCATACATCAAAACTTTCTGGTATATTTTAATTTGTTTGTATGTCTTCACTTTAAATCAATGTATGTAACACTTTTGTGTTTGAAAAATTAGCAAAAATTATCAATTTTACATGATAGTATTTTGTAATGTTTCTTGTTCTGTTCACTTTATAAATCTAAATTGACTGTCATTGCTGTATCTTACATCTCAGGGATCATGTTTTCCTTCAGATCCACACTATGCAGAATTGATTCCAAATCCTTGAAGCATAGCTGGATGTGAAATAAATGAAAGTCTGCCTAATACTCAGATTTAGGTCTATAAATTTAGATGGAAAAAATAAGCTGCCAGTTATCACAAGTACGTTCTAAATTATTTTGCTTGGAAAACAGTTCTCCTATTCCACAGATTTTTCACAACTTCTATTTAAATGAGTTGAATGTAAGCCAGTCCTTTTCAGGTACATCTGAACATGAAAATGACCAAATTAAATCATGTTCTCTAAAGACTGACAAGAACTTGATTAAAAAAAAAAAAAGAGTGATTAGCAAATCATAAACTCCATGCAAACACAATCTGCCTGTGAGAAGAGGTCTAAAGGGGCAAACGTGGAAAGTTAGGAGAAAAAAATATTATTTTGGAAGCCATGAAGATTTTATTGTAGGAGTGTTTTTGCTGTAAGTCTAATACCATATTCATAATGCAATCCTGTGCTGTGATATTTTAATCATCAGCCATGTCTCTATTCTTTGATCTAACAAATGCCAGGATAATTTGTCCTATTATTCTAATGAGTTAGGCTTACAGTCCTTTCTGATTTTGCTTACATAATCCTATTAACCATTTCCAGATTAACTATTATTCATAAAATCATTTAATCTTTACCCTATTGACATGAAATCTATCTTAACATCGTTAGCTGTACAGTTCTCCAACCTCTCAGCTTTCGAGTTTCCCAAATATTATATTCATCAATGTTTTATTCACTTTCTCCTGTTTTAAGATACTTTTTTTGCTCTAGGTATTAAATGACTTTTAATATTTTAGATTTCTTTTTTTTTTTTTTTTTTTTTTTTGGTTCAGCAGAGAAATAGGGAAGATCTGTATACCTACAAAGAGGGAGTTTTAATGCCCTTAAGTAAAAGAGACAAGTGCAGAGAGAATAGATTTCACAGATAGAAGAACGGGTAATGTTACAGAGCAAGACTAGGGAACTGGAACAACCCATGATTCCAGGGGACCAGGGAAGGACACGGAACTGCCCACAGGCAATGTGGTTTGTGTATGTGTATGAGAGAGAGAGAAGGTGGGGGTGGGGGGAGAAAAGGAAAGATGAGATAGGGAGAAAAAATAGACAGGTGGGTAGATAGACTGATTAACTATAATATATTTCTATTTGTGCTTTTTAAGTGTAGTCAGTCTCAATGAACAACTTTTCACTGGTTGGTGAATTGAATGTGTAAAAGATAATAATAAATGCACTAATAAGATAATTTAATCTTTCCCCCAAAGAGAGGGCCTGCTAAGATGGTGGGGGTGGGGTTACTGCGGACAGGAAAGTCAGTATCATTTTGTGTTTATGCTTCTTATTGGAATAAAATAATTTTTCTCCAAAGATAGGCAAGCCTAATAATTCACTTTTTTATAGTATTCTCAAACTGCCACAATAACTAATATTATAGAATGTCTTCTTGGTTCATAAAGAGCATGATTAATGTGGGCAAATCCACAGAGGATAATGTTTAAGTGTGCTGTGTCATCTGCTTGGCCTTTCCTTCTCAGTTAAGAGTGTCATAACATGCAATCCAGGCAAGTCATAAGAACGTCTTAATGAAATATGCATAGTTTTTAATTAGAAAGAATGGCATATGTATTTTTATGACATTCTTGAATTTTAAATAATAGAAGAAAGTGGAATCCACAACTTAAATTTTGTGCAGCACAATAGACAACAATACACAATGTATAAAAGACTCTACCGTGATGCTTTATTTACTTAATTAATAGCATGTAAAACTTAGATTGAATTAATTTCCACCAGCATCTTATTTAGATATGTGGTCCAATCTTAATGTAACATTAAATGATCTTAAACAGTTTTCTGATGCTTTATAAAATTATTTCCAGCTAAAGAAATTCATACCTGGGTTCATATGATAGAAAATTGGAAAAGTGAACTTTTGTGTGTGGTTGTATAAAGAACATATTGATTGAATAATAATCAGTAATTAAGCATCTACCTCTAGATAGAAAAATTTCAAAATTCTTAAAATGAGAAACACGGAAAATGCTTCTGCAAGTTTCTGCAATGTTTCCACTTAAAATATCATTTTAAAAATGCATAAACATCCAAGTAACTTTATGCGTTGTTGATTGAGTATCAAATATCAAAATACCTCTTTGGACAGGGATTTTATCTTTAAAATATATATTCTTTCCAGGAAAACTATATTATTTGAAACTTCATGGTACGTAAAACACTTTCATGAGTTAATAAATAATTATTTTATTAATATGATTTTAAATGTCAAAGAATAAATTACTAATATGCTTGAGTAATAATGATTAAATGACATTCCCTGGGTCAAAAAGATATAATGTAAAAGAAAAAGACTTGCCTTTTGAGTTAATACAATTTTTTAAGAATTAAACATTTTCATTCAATTACTGTGGATAATTAAGTTGCTCTCATTATTACAAAACATACACACAGATATTGCTTCAAAATATTTGTGTTTGTGTGTTTGTGTGTGTGTGTTTAACTAATAAAGCATAAAGAAAGGAAATCTTAAGTTGAAGAAGAAAAGATACTTTTAAATGAAAAATAAATGAGATATCTATAGTTGCTTTTTTATTTTGAATCTTTTGAAAGGTTCAGGTCATTTTACAATCTTGAAAATAGGATACAGTCAATAAAGCTTAAAAATAGCAAATGTATAAAGTTATAGAAATGTTTCTGGTATCAACTTTCCATCTTTCATTAGAAGAAGATATTGACAATAATGGATTATATGAAACAAGGTCTCTTAATGTTGAGTTCTTTTGTATATAGTGCCAGGAGTGCTGAAAAGTGGGAGTAGATGGATTTTTGCTCTTGTTTTTTCCTTGCTATGACACCTGAGTCTCAGGAAAGATAGACTTTGAGTCCATTTGACTCTAGTGCATACGTTGACAGAAGGCAAGTTTGTTGTACTATTCAGTTAGGCAGATCAGCTGTTCACCAAGAACCTGGCACATAACAGACACAAAATAAGTTACAGTTAGACAATGGAGTGAATAGATCTATGGGCTCTTTGGGTTACATTCAAGGCAATTCTAAAAAAGCTTTGGTGGCTGACTTATCAATTTGTTCTCAAGTAATGAAAACCCTAGTACCAGAAATCCTAGGAAAAGTGTGTCTTAGGATCTCTTACCCTTTAGATTGAAGTTTGTACTGGAGTTGTCCTGGGAATGCCCTGGTTATTTTATTAGAGCCTAGAGGTCTTTTCCAACATAATCATACTAAAGGAATACAGTGTTCTGAAGAAACTTTAGGGGATATATCTCTTTAAAAAATATCTACATATACATTATGTCTGAGTATATACCTACATGTATGCTTATATATGTTATATATATAATAGATATATATGCAAATATATAATTTGTTACAGGTATACCTTGTATACATTTAGATTTTGGAGTTGATTTGTATCTGCTTGAGACCATCTTTACTGTTATAAAGCTACAGAGATACAGGATTAGGAGCATTCGGAAGAGAACTGCCATTTAGGTGTCTTTGAGTCCTAAGAGGGGTTCTGAAAGATCTCTGGCTCACAGAAGATAATACTAGCTATATATTTAAAGAATAAATGGCCAGGTTCCTTTCTTTTCTCCTTCCTTTTTTTCCCTTTTATTTCTGCTTCCTTTCTCCCTTAATTTTACATACAGTACAGGTACAGAAGGAAACAACATGTACAAAACAAGAGTGAACGTTTCTCATGTGTTTTTGGAGACTGTCGCTGTCTTCAGTTCTCTGTTCCCTTTCCAAGGAAGCCCAGTCATCATTAGGTACACCTTTATGCTTTTCTTTCTTTCTTTCTTTCTTTCTTCTTTCTTTCTTTCTTTTCTTTTCTTTTCTTTTCTTTTCTTTCTTTTCTTTTCTTTTCTTTTCTTTTCTTTCTTTCTTACTTTCCTCATAGTTACCATGATAGTCTGCAAACTCCTGGCCCATAAACATATACATACATGGGCCAAGAATATTATGTATGTATCTAATGAGCCGGATGAAGTTTTACTTCTTTTGCTTGTATTTTCACCACTAAACTCCTTATATCCTAAACACTAACCCTTCACCCCAACCATATTCTTTTAATATTTACTCTTAACAAAACAACAAATATAATAAATATTTTATTAAAAGTGTGTTCTTTTGAGGGGCACAGGGAATGATCAATTTAATATAAAGTGAATGCTTTTAATTATGAGCATCAGAGTGTATTTTACATTGATTCATGATACCAATGAAGATAGTGAACAAGGAAACATGTAATAAGCATATTGCTACAGGTATATGTAGATGGGGTTTAGAAGAGAATCACAGAATTACATTAATAATATAAAACAGGTTAAAAAAAGGTAATTGCCTTTGAAAAATGCTCAAATTTTTAACATACCTTATTAAAAATCTAGTTAAGAATTTGACAGGTATCCAATTAATGTAAAAAATAAAAAGGAATGAGATAGGTACTTAAATATAAGATTCAAGAGCCAAGAAAACAACTCAAATACACATTTTAACTGCTGGAGGGACAACATGGTATCTTAATAACACAATTCAAATCTTTGCCCAAGATACTCATTTTTTGCAACTTTGTGATTAATTTATATATCTGAGCTGTATAGTAGAGATTTGAAGCAGAAGATTGAACTGGGGAAAAATACTTCTTGAAACAGCTATAGATTTTGAGTAAACACATAAATAATTCAACATGTTGGTTATATTAATCAATTAGTCTATATCCATAATTATATTTTGTTATGCATATGTATGAGTACAAATTTTATGTATTGATATTTCTTTATAATTTCATTTTTTATCTGTTCTTTCATGTTCATTGCTTCTGCATTATTTACCTGCTATATTGTTTGTTCATACAAGTTTCTTTCTTATAGAAGTGTGCCTTTCATCGTCATGCACGTTTCCCTTTACTTTGTTAAATATCTCCTTTGTCTTGATATTACTTTTGCATTTTCAATATTATTTTTCTTTATATTTGACAGATATAATTTTGCCAACCACTTATTAGTACTTTATTATATTTTCTATCTTAAGATTTAATTTATATTTTAATTTAAATATAAAATTCATTGATATGAATGTATCTCAATATGGTTTTAATGGTCATTTTGTTACTTGACAACCGATTGCATATTTTAGTTTTATCTTGAATTTTTAATGTCAAGAAAGTTGACACTGTCATTCCTGTTTTTATAAACAGATGTTTGTTTTTATTCTCGATCCCTTGCTTCCCTCAAATCTTCAGGTAGATCAGTTTATTTTTGTGAAGTATAACCTTTAGAATTCCATCAGTGAGGGCATTTGGGCAGTAAATATTATCAAGTTTTACTTGTTCAAATATATCTATTTTTTATGGACTTTTAAAAAAGATTTTTGTTTGTTTTGTTAATGGAGGTACTGGGGATTGAACCCAGTTTTATATTCCCTTCCACTAAATTCAAAATTATACACTCTGTTTGTTTAATGGTTAACCTATAATTTATATTAAGCATTGTTAACATTTCAACATATAAATTTAATTCAATCTTTTGCTTTCCTTTTAGCTAACAAAGACCTAGATCAATGTCCA